>NC_142481.1:20905000-21032500 GCF_049115385.1 Moschus berezovskii | reverse complement strand
TAAGTGACCCATAAAAAGACTCTCAAATATGAGGTTTATAACTACAGTCACAGTAATTGTATGCTTGATATGTCTGAATACAAAATAAATGGGTCGCGCGGCTGGGACCCTCCCTATCTAGTCCCCTGCCCCCGTCGCCTGGTCAGCTCTCTTACCCATATGCCTCCTGAGGCCTGGGTAAGGGTGTTGGCACAGTAGGGCCTCTAAGCAGGTGCATCCACTCTGTTTCTCATTATTGAGATGACTGGGATGTCAAGGATGGTGATCGTCAAAGTAGAGATGCAGCCAGAGGGAGTCTATCCCTAGGGTGGTGGGGAGGTGGCCTTGTACTTATCAACCCCAAATCCATCTTCCGTGTTCAATTAAAAGGCCAAATGAGTGTCGCTATGCCCTGTACCAGTGGCCAAGATGGAGAGGAGAGAAGCTCAAGATGACCCATATGAAAAATGCAGAGAAAGACCTCCATTGAACCCTGCATTAAAGGAAGAAAGGCCCATGGACCAATGAGCCTCCACTCAGCTTTCCAAAAGCATGTTAATTTCATGTAGCAGGAAACAGAGTGATGGGGCCTCTCAAACCAGATTATGTTACTCCAGCCAGTGCGGTGGTCAGAATGAAAAGGTGTATTTCCTCTTTGTTTCTGAGGATTTGGGCTAATGGCCTAGAATATCACATGGCAGCTAGGTGACTGATAGGAAAGAGAAAGCAGCCATAACCCTTGACCGAGGGCAAGCTATCAGATGGGTGTACTGCGAATCCGAAGAACTCTCCCCAATTCGAAGAATCTCAAGATCTCTGACTGCCAACTGGTCCCCATGGCCAGGTCTGGTCTCTCACTCTCTCACCAGAGGTTCCAGGCTTCAGAGTCAGTTTTTAAACAAACATCCCATCCAAGTGATGAGGGTACAGCACGCCTGTTGTAAGGACATCTGGATTGCTAATCTGAAGTAGGAAAAAGAGGTGTCCTAATGAGGCAACTTGTTTGGTCACTAATTCAAGTCCAGCTCATTGCAACCCCATGGGATTTCCCAGGCATGAATACTGGAGCGGGTTGCCATTTCCCCCTCCAGAGGATCTTCCTGACCCAGGGATCGAACCTACGTCTCCTGCATTGGCAAGTGGGTTCTTTACCACTGATTCACCAGGGAGGCCTAATGGGGCAAACTCAAAAAAAAAAAGTGAAACTTTCAGTCACTCAGTCATGTCCGATCCCATGGATTGTAGTCCACCAGGCTCCTTGGTTCATAGAATTCTCCAAGCAAGAATTCTGGAGTGGGTAGCCATTCCCTTCTCCAGGGGCACCTACTCCTACTTAAATCTGGACAGTGCATCTGCCATCTGTGGAGTCACTTATTAGCTCAATACACAGAACACGGACCAAATCAGGAGTCAACTCTGTAAGATGGGTACCAGATCTCATCCAACTGTGCTCCATCCTCTCCGTGGGAAACAGGTGGCAGCTACATAACATGATTTCTAGACCAAATTCTAAGATGTGACTGCATAATACAATCCCTGGGAAAGCTTTGTAAAATGCCCATGCTTGAGCCCAGTTACCAAAGAGTCTGGTTTAATCAGCTTGGGTGGAAATGGAGGTGAAAATTCTTTTAAAACTCTTGCTGACTTTAGCGAACAATAAGGGTTGACAACAGCTGCCCTAGACCAGTGTGTTTCAAACTTTTTGGTCTCAGAACTCTTAAAAATGTAAACCTTTGGAAAGTTACAGAAGACCCTGGTGTTTTTGTTGAGGTGAGTTCTTAGAAATTAAAATTAAGACAGATTTTAAAGAGTCACTTAATAATCTATTTAAAAAGAACAGTAAGCCCATTATATACTAACATGTCTAGAATGTTTTCATGAAAAAATAACAATATGTTCAAAAAATTGGTGACAGGAGTGGCGTCACTGTACATTTTTGCAGGCATCTTTTGTGATTGGCTTAATAAAAGACAACCGAACCCCATATCTGCTTCCACAGTCAGTCTGTTGCAATATGTTGTTTTTGTTAAAGTCTATGAAGAAAATCTGATCTCACACAGATATGTGGTTGGAAAAGGGAGGTGTGTGTTAATAGCCTTTTCACATAATTGTGGATATTCTTCTTTGATACTACACCAAAACACAGACACTAGGAGTTTCTTAAAGGTTAGTTACAATAGGGAATTTGAAAATACATGAACTTTTTATATTCTGTTACATTTAAATCCACTGGGTTATCTTAATGCTTGAATTAATCTTTTACCCTTTCATGATTTGGTAACAACAAGCATTGGTCGCTTGAATATTATCTATTCGATAAGCAGTGAGATCTTCCAATGTTGACACGATTCATTGTACAATATTAAAAAAAGTCACATTCATTAGTATCTCTTTAAGTTCTGGAAAGCTGTCAAGCTCATGGTGGCTGATATAAGTATTTCAAAATTCTTGAAAGCTTGAATTTTATCATTGGCAACAAATACTGTCAGTTATTTTCCTGGAAGTGACAGGATTCATTTGTTCATTTTCCAGAAAATTCTGCCAAATAGTCAAGTTTGAATAACCAGAGTCTGTGTATCAGTGGTTCTCTCAAGAGAAAATGGTGCTCTGTGAAGAGAAAAAAAAGCAGGGGGTCCAGCTTAGGACCCCTCATATAACACAGCTGCTTCTCCTGGCGGGAGCTGTCAGCTTCAACATGGGACAGGATTGCTCTGTGTGTGTCGTTTCATCACACAGGGTATTTCAAAGGTCTGTGCTCGAAGACTGAGATGGAATGAATAACTGTTACTGCTTCATCAGGTCCATTCTTTCTTTTCAAATTCAGAATCTTTTAAATAATCCATGTAATTGTACATAAATATGAATATTTGTTTTTAATTGTGGCAAAAGACATAACAAAGTTTACCTTCTTCACCATTGTTTTTAAATTGATGGGACATTTTTATTCTTTTTATTTTAATTTTTTTAATTGCACCATGCAGCATGTGGGTGGGATCTTAATTCCCCAACCAGGGATCAAACCTATACCCCCTGCAGTGGCACAGAGTCCTAATCACTGGATCACCAGGGAAGTTCCCACGTTCACTGTTTTTAAAATGTGTTGTTCCCATTGTTGTGCAACCATCACCACCATCCATCGCTGGAATTCTTCCCCACTTACAAAACTGAAACTCTAGACCTGTTAAACAATGACTCCCCACCTTCCCTCGGTCTCCTCAGCCCCTGGAAACCACCTTTCTACTTTCTGTCTCCACTAATTTGACTATTCTGAGCATTTTATATAATTGGAATCATGCAGTATTTATCTTTTTAGTGACTCGCTTATTTTACTTAACATGATGTCTTCAAGGTTCGTGTGTGATGTACAGTGGTGTCAGGATTTCCCTCCTTGTGAAGGCTGAGTAATAGTCCATGGTATCCCAAGTGAGAGTGGCTTTTCCTTTTTGCACAGCGTGGCGGCGAGCAGCACAGGGAGCACGAGTGCCTCGATCATGCTAAGGCACCAGCAGTTTCACTCACCATCAGCACAAAATGAAAAGGCCAAATAATGTCTTCGTGTTATCATGAAGAGCATTTTGGCTTCTCCGATCCCTGAGGGAGTTTCTGCAAATTTATAAGTTGGACTCTATGCTGAAATTTTCTCGTGTGCCTGCTGACTTTAATGTGCATGTTGTAGACCTTTGGATTAATACAGTGAAATAGAAAGTCTTTTTAAAAAAGAGAGAGGAAAGGAGAAGGAAAATACAGTTTCAGTCCCTGGAGCCCAGAGACAACCACTATCAGCACAGATGCAGTGTATTACTGCTGTTTCCCTAATGCTCTCTCACACAGGCTGTGTTCCCGAATGCTTCTGTCTTTTGGATGCTAGAAAGCAGGGCACGGGCTAAAGATACATTGCTGGACAGATATTTTTAATCTCTTTACAAGCTCCATAAAAACAGGAGACAGTTAAATCCAGAACTAAATCAGCATTTCAAAATGTGAATTTAATTAATTCTGTAGAATTAGTTACAGAATATTTATCTTCTCACTGTTTGCTCTCTGCCATCTTATGACGGGATGAGTGGGAATACCTGACTTCTTACTTTGAAAGGCCTTGTTTTTTTAAAATGTATGTCATGCTGGTCTCACGCTGGCTGTGGGAGGATGTTAGTTAGTTAGTTAGTTCAGTCTCTCAGTTGTGTCCGACTCTTTGCGACCCCATGAATCACAGCACGCCAGGCCTCCCTGTCCATCACCAACTCCCGGAGTTCACTCAAACTCATGTCCACAGAGTCAGTGATGCCATCCAGCCATCTCATTCTTTGTCGATCCCTTCTCCTCCCGCCCCCAATCCTCCCAGCATCAGAGTCTTTTCCAATGAGTCAGCTCTTCGCATCAGGTGGCCAAAGTATTGGAGTTTTAGCTTCAACATCAGTCCTTCCAATGAACACCCAGGATTGATCTCCTTTAGAATGGACTGGTTGGATCTCCTTGCAGTCCAATGGACTCTCAAGAGTCTTCTCCAGCACCACAGTTCAAAAGCATCAATTCTTTGGCACTCAGCTTTCTTCACAGTCCAACTCTCACATCCATACGTGACCACTGGAAAAAACATAGCCTTGACTAGACGGACCTTGGTTGGCAAAGTAATGTCTCTGCTTTTTAATATGCTATCTAGGTTGGTCATAACTTTCCTTCCAAGGAGTAAGCATCTTTTAATTTCATGGCTGCAGTCAGCATCCGCAGTGATTTTGGAGCCCAAAAAATAAAGTCTTGACACTGTTTCCACTGTTTTCCCATCTATTTCCCATGAAGTGATGGGACCAGATGCCATGATCTTTGTTTTCTGAATGTTGAAAACAGCCAACTTTTTCACTCTCCTCTTTCACTTTCATCAAGAGGCTTTTGAGTTCCTCTTCACTTTCTGCCATAAGGGTGGTGTCATCTGCATATCTGAGGTTATTGATATTTCTCCCGGCAATCTTGATTCCAGCTTGTGCTTCTTCCAGCCCAGTGTTCCTCATGATGATGAGATGAGTCAAATCTATGGGGTGCCTAGCAAGGAGTTGACACTGAATGGGAGCTTAGCACGTGTTTGTGTTTTTATTTGCTGTTGTTGCTTAGTTGCTCAGTCCTGTCTGACTCTTTTGCGACCTATGGACTAGAGCCCGCCAGATTTCTCCTTCTATGGGATTTCCCAGGCAAGAACAGTGGAGTGGGTTGCCATTTCCTTCTCTCAGGAATCTTCCTGACCCAGGGAGTGAACCCACATCTCCTGCATCAGCAGTTAGATTCTTTAATAAATACTAATGTAAATATCAACAATAATACTGTTATTCACTTTATCTGGTCCATCTATCATTGTCTTCAGGTGGTGTAAAGCTGATGTAACCATCCCCACTTATCAGATAACGAAATAGAGGTTCATGAAGCGGAGTGGCCTCCTGAAGTTGTAGCACCTGGGGACTGGGATTTGGGACTGAGAGCTGCTACCTCTACCAGGAAAAAGGACACCCTGAAGTGGGTCCCTGGGCATCTCATTCTCTTGTGTTGGCCCATCGCTGTCATGCTTGCTCTGCCATCTACCTAATATTTCTCCTTCAAAATGGCTCCCTTTTTATACAAAATAGTTTCTTTTTAAAAAGTTACATGACCACCATAAAAGTAAAATGAGTATCATTTGCCATAGAGAGACAGTCTCAATGAAATTAAACATAAATACATATCTAAATAAAGGATGGTTTCCTCCATGTGGCTTAAAATTACCTGCAACTGCTCTGGAGCATGTGCGCCCCCTTTGGGCTCCTGGGTTTTAGGGGACCACTGAGGCTCTGAGGAACAGTAAGTCTATGCTCGAAACATCTGCAGCCGTGGCAACAGCTGAGGGCTTTTACAAATCGGATACACAACTCAGGCTGTGACGTCATTTGTGTTCCTGCAATCTAAATCCTCCTTCATCCAAGCCTTCAAGACATACACAAATATTTACAGGTGTCAATTCAGGGGTCTGTATCAGGGTGGATATGGGATACAGATGGGGTTAACTGGGATGATCTTGGAGTGGAATCTCTTCTGAGAAACCTGGAGCCGGGAAAGGGAGGGTGGAAATGAGAATGAGGCTGCAGCCCAGAGCCAAGTGGTGGGTGATGGTAACGTGTGCAACAGAAGTCTCGGTGGTCTCCCCCCGGGCTTACAGGGAAGGGTGGTCCTCACTGGCTAAGCTCAGAGCCAAGCGTCTGTGCATCCCCTGTTCTACAAGCCGGAAAACACTACAGGTTTTCATGAGTACCTGAGGGTCAACCAGGCCCCCATCATGGCTGGCACATAGTAGCTATTCCACATATACTAAAGCAATTGACTTTAGAATTTGAGGCTGTATTGTGTTAACCTGGAGAGGACCTCAGGACCCCCAGTCATGCAACAAGGGAGTAGGGGCTCACCCCTTTGGGGGGCTCTGTGTAGATAGGGTAGGAGGACTGATTTTGGCAGAAATATGACAAGAGAGTGACAAAAGAAGCATTTGCCTGTGTTACCCACCACAACTATTTTTCCCAACAGCCTTACAAAGACACACTGAATTCTCACAAAACAGTAAGCAGATGCTGTCCTCTTAATAAATCTCCAATCTTTAAAAACCCATCATTCTGGCCAAATGCCGTGGCTTTCCCTAATAAACAAGGAAGGCTGTGTGGCCGGCTGGATTAATTAATACCCACAGGTTCCTGACCTTTTCCTGGTCACGTGGACAATCAGTTCCCCCCAAGACAGATGACCCCCTTGCCCGTCTTCTGCCATGATGTATGTGTGTCCTTCTCATGCAAGAGACGTGGGAGGAGGATCCAGTCCCCGACCGGGTCCACTTTCTGTTCCAGAATAAAGCAAACATCAAAACAAAAATCTGGCCTGTCTTTCCTTGGCCCTTCCCCATTGCACAGCCAGACCCTTATTAGGAAATTGGCATTTGCTTCAATAACCAAGGATGCCTCGCTGTCTTCTACTGAAGAGTGGGGCTTCATTTTCTTTTTCTAAAGGCATGACATCTCCCCCACCCCTACCCAGGGAAACAGCACACCCTGAGCCAGGGATTTGGGTAGAGAGTCGGCACGTCTGTGCTCTGTGCCCACATCAGGGGTAGGGAGTGCCTCCAGTTGGGATGTTTGGAGAGATCCTGTTTGGACAAACAGGATAATCCTCAGGCTAAGAAAGAGAAATTCAGGGATTCTGTTGGTTGCTGTGGATGCCACACCTGTCCCCAGAGCTGGACCACAAGCACTGGACTATTACCAAGCCCCTCTGTCTCCCAATTCATACTAAAGTATGAATGGCCATCCCAAACACAACAGCAGAACAAGGAAGGCATGCAGATAGAAGTAGGCACCTCACTTTACTATATTAGATTGCATCCATGTTCCAAGTTCACAGCCTGAGGCCACCAAAGGAAAAAAAGAATCATTTGTACCATTCACAAACATAATAGAAAATGAAACTTGAGAATACATGAAATCAGCTTCAGAAACTACAAAAACATACTTCCTGGAACTATTTGACCGGGGGCAGCATAAACATTGCAATTGTTTGTAGTCAAGGTAGAAAATAAAAGTAGAAAAACATATGAGCATCATCTTGTGGGCAAGCCCTCCCTCTAATTTGGGTCAGCACGGGAAGCACTTGCAATGCAGATAGAAGAGCCCAAGTTCAAATTCAGATTATATCACCCACCAGCTACTTGGTCTTGATCACCTGAGTTCAACTTTTCTGCCTTAGTTTTCTCATCTGTAAAATGGGTATAATCATACCATATCCTCCTACATTGTTGGGAGGATGCCTGGATCCGAGACTTCAGTTGAACACTGCCTGGCTTCTGCTAAACCTCCTCGCTTCAGGGTCATGATCAAGACACCTGAAGAGGGACCAATGGATATTTTAAAAATTAAGTATCCCCGGGTGATTCTAACAATCCACCTGGTTTAGAATGCAGCAATCATGAGAAATGACCATGACGGTCAATGAAGACAACCACTCTTAGCACCCTCATGCCTGGGCCAGCCCCTCCCCCACAAAGCCTTCCCTGCCTTCCACATAGCTACCCAGACTCACTAACTCCAAGTCCTCCCCAGAAAGACTCCTGAGAGCCAAGTTGTCATTCCCAGTCTTAACTTTTAGAAGTGCCTAGAGGAGAAGCAACCACACAAAGATAACAGCTTTGTGTTCGGTGAATCTTGGAAGAGGGCCATGCTTCTTGCTAACAATAAGCCTTGCTCTGGCTGCCAGGAAACTCAAAAAAATTAACTAGAGCAACTTAACCAATATATTTTACTTGTGTATTCCTTTAATATGTAAACATCATTTTTTCTATTTCAAAAGCATAATTGAAAATTCTATTAAATATGTGGATTTGTCAAAAGCTAATTGGCAGAGTTCCACTGAGGGTGAGAACATTCCAGAGCTGCTGAGAAGCAGAGTATAAATGCATAGCCTTAAAATGTGCCAGGGTTCACACTAGGAGTTTCTGCTCAAGAGATGAAGTTTTAGTGATACCTCCTTAGTTCCCTCTCCTACAAGCTGGAGGAATAACCAGAAGAAAAGAGAAGAGTTAGGTGCATCAGGAGCCAGAACACCCATGTGGACCATTTGGTAGCTGTGTGATCTTCTAGGACCTCAGTTATCTGATCTGTGAAATGGGATCTATTGGGAATAATGAGACCAACTCTCCCTGAGCATCTGATGCAATAAGATTGCCACAGGGTTATATGAAATAAAAGATGATGACAGCCTTTGAAGGCAATGGGGCACTGCATCCACGCAGCATCGTCATAGTAATTTCAACTTCTGCATCTACTTCCATAATACCTGAAGATCCTGTTTGCTGCTGCTGTGGCTGCTAAGTCACTTCAGTTGTGTCTGACTATGTGTGACCCCATAGATAGCAGCCCACCAGGCTCCCCCGTCCCTGGGATTCTCCAGGCAAGAACACTGGAGTGGGTTGCCATTTCCTTCTCCAAGGCATGAAAGTGAAAAGTGAAAGTGAAGTTGCTTAGTCGTGTCCGACTCTTTGCGACCCCTTGGACTGCAGCCTACCAGGCTTCTCCATCCATGGGATTTTCCAGGTAAGAGTACTGGAGTGGGTTGCCATTGCCTTCTCCAGAAGATCCTGTTTAGAAAAGGGGAATTCTTAAGTGATGCAGCTTGCTTCCTCTCTCTAGGTTTCTGTTTCTTCACCCATGGAAAAAAAATAAAAAAGTCCTGATCCGAATTCCCAAGTTAGCACTGGTCTGAAAACAATGGTAGCTCTCACTGCCAAACTTCACATCGAACCCTCACAGCAGCCATATGAAATAAGTGCTGTTAATGTCAACTCCACTTTACAGGCAAGGAGACAGAGGCACAGATAGCTTAAGGAGTGGCCAAAGGTCACAGAGCAATTCATTCCCAGGCAGTCTGGCTCCTTTTAAAATATTTATTTTATTATTTTAATAAATAATAGTTTACCATGTATTTTTAATATCTCAGTAATATTTATTTTAGTGTTTTCATGTTTCTTTTAATATTTATTAAAATGTTACTGTTTATTAAAATATTGTTAATATTTATTTTTATTTATTTGTTATGCCAGGCTTACTTGTGACATGAGAGTTCATTTGTTGCAGAATCTGGAATCTCGTTCCCTGACTAGGGATCAAACCTGAGCTTCTAGCATTGGAAGTGCAAAGTCTTAGCCACTGGACCACCAGGGAAGTCCCGTGACCCAGGCTCTGAAAGGTGCACCCTCTGCAGTGAGGGTAGGGGTGAGAAAGGCAAAGAGGAGGGATGCCGAACTTCCCGTCCCAGTTGCTGGTGCCCCGAGGGATCGGTGGCCCAAGGGGTCAGACCAAGGGGAGATGGCACAGCTGCTGGTAACCATCGGGCCTGTGTCCCCTCGATGTTCAGGTCGTCTTCACCTTTCCTGGTTTGGTCAGAGTTAAGAGAAAGCCTCTTCAGACTCCCAGCAGCAAAGCCCGCAGAGTGTGGGTGGCGCTGCCTGACACAAGGTTGAGGAGAGACAACAGGTACAGACAGACCACGTGACTTGTGGGCCCATTAAAGAGCAAGGCCGGCCCGCGGGGGAGGAGGGTCGTGACATGCGGTGCTCTGGGAAGCTGCTGCCCGGGGAGCTGTGCCCAGTTTCCTCGTGTCCCAATGCTTAGCCTGGGTGCTGGTTACACAGGTGTGTTCCAGTCATCGAGCCGGGCCCTTCCAATCAGTGCACTTTTCAGTATTACACTTGAAATTAAATATCTTTTTTTAAAATTTTTATTTAATAAATGGTACAAAGCACAATGCCAAAAACATTAACAGTTAAAATTTCACCAAATGAAAAAAATAGAATACACAGTTGTAAAAAGCTACATTAAGTTATTTTACAACTGCCTCAAGCTGCACAAAGAAAATAACCCAATACCATACTTAAGTTATCCCTCTCTCAAAGTAATGCCATTTATGTTATAAACCATGAGCACCTCATCAAAAGACGGGAACTGCTTTTGTTAATTCATATATATATATATATATATATATATATATATATATGACTGTATCACTTTGCTATACACCTGAAACAAACACAACACTGTAAATAAAATATAGTACAATATAAAATAAAAATAAGTAACAGACCTTTGGGGCTTTACGCCAAGTTAGAGTTCCTATCAGAGGGATAGCAGCACCACAGCCGTACTGAATCCTCATGAAGGAGGCACACGAATGACTGGATTACAAGAATTACAGGAATGAGAGCTGCTCACTTCCCAGAAACTACATAAAAAGGGGGTTAAAACTTCACCTAGACAGAAGCAGTAAAGCTAGAATTCAGAAGTGCCCACTAACATTGGCACCTTCATCGACAATCGGTTCTAAATGGTTAAAAAACAAATATAGATGGCAAATGTGTTTCTCCCTTGGCTTTCGCATGATGAAATCCATGCACCTCAAAAGATGCACAGGCAAGTTTCCAAACAAAGGAGGTGCCAGAGGAGGCCTGTGGTGCACATTTGATACAGCACAGAACAAGTGATCTACCTCAGTTGTGTATTAAATAATTGTGTGATCATTTAGTTAATATCTTTCTGCGGGCTTGGTGAAACTGGAACTGAGTCTGGTATGTACAAGGCAAGTGCATAGTAGGTCTTCTAGAAATATCTAAGGCAAGGAACAATGAATAAGCACTTATTCGTTCTTATGGCACTTGCAGTTTCTACCCCATAACTTGGGTTCTCCCTTCCCTCTCCCTCCACTCTTCCCAGCTCTCTCGCTCTCTCTCTCTCTCACACACACACACACACACACACGGACCAAGATGTCCCCACCAGCACCTCTGGCCAGGCCACATAAGTTCTCCAAGACACACTGAGGCATCTATGCCTCTGCTCCCCAGGTGTCCTGGCAGTGGAACCACTGGTGAGTTTCCCAGGACACGGGGACAGCCAACCCCCAGCAGACAATGCTTTAAGCCCCCAAACAAGGCCACCTGATCATGTGGGCATGGCCTTCTGGGGAGCCCTGAAGCCAAGGGAACCCCCAGTGCCCCGTGGGCAGGAGTCCCAGCAGCTTGGATTTCCTGCTTCATAGAAGTAGTTTCTGCCTCTGGTTCTGCCTGTGTCTACAGCTCGAGATTTCACCATTAGGCTGGCAGTTTCTCCGAATCTCCTCTGAAGCCTACGGGCGCCGTGCTTAGCAAAGCTCATGATGGTTATTCCCCAACATTCATGCGAGGGGGAACCCTGGTATCCCGCATATCTGTCTTTCACCGGAACTCCTGCCTCACCCTTGTCACCGCACAGCTGCTTTGGCACCTTTTCCTGAAAATGTGGCTTCTGCTCCTTTCTCTGCCACTTCCAGCCACGGGGACACTTAGCAAGGAGCAGCCCAGCTTCTGCAGAAGCTGCTGCCCACGTGGCAGACTCCCTGCCCACTCTTCCCTTTGCAATGTGCCCGTTGCTCCCTCATCTCCAGGATCCCCTCTCGGCACCACGTGACTGGGTGTTCCACTGCGGGACAGCCAAGTTTATATGCTGTCAGGCACTTTATATCCCCCATAACTCTGCCTCCCAAGCCCTCCTGTGCATGTGTTTAATTTTTACAATCAAGAAGACGAATGGGGAGACTGACAGCCCAGACACCCTGGAGGGGTGGGCTCCGGCCCTGCCTTGGCAGAACCTGGGCATGAATTCCATCAGTGACCTGAGGCTGTATTTTCTGCATAACACCCCAGTGGTTTTTAAATCTCCTTAAACTTTTGATGGCTGAGATAAAGGAGAAGGCAGAGGCTGTGTAAATATGGAGCCACTATTTGGGCAGAGCTGCCCAGACCTCTGTGGTGGTGGGTGTTGAGGCTACTTTGTATTGTCACTCGGGGTTCATTCCCAGCTCCCTTCCCGTGCCCACACGCTCTTCCATCTCGCACCCAGTGGGCATCACGGTGGGAGCACCCATCTCCCCCACGCCCTTATCTTTCCAAGACACACCCTGTGATGACAGTGACAACAAAGATGAAGAAAGGACACGTAAAAAGAAAATATTTCATGAGAATAAATGCATTTCTTTTAAATGGTGTTATTTTATTCATCATAACCAAGAATCTAATAAAAGCAACACCCTTGTTATGAAAATACTGCTCTAAGCCAAGTCCCCCAGATGCCACTTCCACTTGGATGGCAGCCCAATGACCCTCCTGCAAGGCAACGCTGCAGCCCCTACACCAGAGCAATTGTCTAAAACTGCAGGCCTGTGCACATCTCTGCCCTGCTTTAAATTTCTCACCACCACTCACAGTCTCTGCTCTATTGTGTGTTCCCTGACTTCCAATAAAACAACAGCAGTAATAGTAACGGCAGCCAATACTCAGTGAATAATTGCTTTGGGTGACAAACCATGTGAGCTATTTAACAGGAATTATCTCATTTTTCTCCCCTATCACCCCAAGGAGCCAGTTACTTTTATTACACCGATTTCACAGAGATGCATGAGGAGGAGCCTGTCTCAGGTCACATGGCAAGTCAGTCCTGTTCTCCAAGAAGACACGCTTGAGGGCTGAGCTACCGCGTGAACGTGCCACATACAGCATTCCAGGCACATCTCTTACCACAGGAGGTAAGTCATAGTTCAGGGTTTGCTTGCCCATCTCCCTCAGTGAGTCACCTTCAAGACAGACACAGCATCTGATTCATCGTTGTGTCCCCAGGATGCAAACACGACATGTGGGAGGGAGCAGGTAAGAGCTTTTGGGTGGACCTATGTTGACATAAGCCAACAGGTAGACTTATGTCCATCCATTAGCTCAGATGGGCTCTGGGATATCTCTCCTGCCTCTGCAACCTGCTAGGCTGGACCTCATAACTAAGCAAGAAGGTCCCTCAGGATGGAAACAGTCTTTCTTCTTCCCCTCCCCTTCTTCATGAGGTCTTGTTCGTACACCCAGTCAAAATGTTTCTGCCTTGAAACATCACTTGAGGACCAGTTACATCCACTAGATTCATCTCAAACCCTTCAGTCCAAGAATAAATTTTAAAATTGAGTCTGCCACAGTATAGTCTCATCATTGTGCCCAGGGATGAGCATTTTATTCCAATATGAAGAGGGGGCTATGACATCAGTGAGCTTCCCCGGAGAACCAAGGATTCCGCTGAAGAGAGCAGATGGATCCAGAGCTGAAGTCGAACTGATAATAATCAATACCATCTGAACTAATTCAATTCATTTGCCTTGTATTGAATATGATCTTAATATGCTAAGAGACATCAGCTTTCATTAGCACCTAAGAAATCATCTTTGAAAAGAGGCAAAATGGTATCAAATGTGTAATGTGAAAAACATTGTTTTCAACATCTTTCCACTTCATTTAGCATTTTGAGGAATTGAGGCTGTATCTTGTAGCTATCAAACTGAATTAATCACCTTGAGACCTGATAGAAGATAACTGGAACTCTAATTTCAGGCTGCTTTTATCCTTGGAAGATGGCCTTTTAAGTTAGAATATGGGAATTAACATAAAATCTTTTCCACTACTTACAAACCATCATAATACAAATTTTCAATAGACTAATTCTGGGCTAATGAACATGCTAACCACTTAAGATATATGATTGCTAAACACTTCAAATGTGGCTGATCTAAATTGAGATGTAAAATACACATAGATTTCAAAGACTTAGTTCAAAAAATGTAAAATATCTCAATAATTTTTATATTGACCAGATGTCAAAATGACAAAATTTTATAAATATGAGTAAATAAAATGTATGATTAAATTTAATTTTACCTGTTTTTTCTTACTTGTTTATTGTGCTTCCTGAAAATTTTTAATTTACTTATTATAATGCAGCTCACATTGTATGTCTGCTAAACCAGGCTGGCCTATACAATTATATACAATGGACAATTGAATAATGTTCACCAAGAGTTTTTAAATGAACTGGGAAAATATATGGAATATCATGTAAGTGAAAAAAGTCATACAAATTGTATGTAGAGGATAATTAAAACCATGTAAAATACACCTGTATGTTGATGCATGTGTAGACAGAAATTGACGGAAAGAAAAACTCAGCTAAAATATTCATCTCAGCGTAAATAGTGGGGTTAGAGTGTAAGCATAGTAGTCACCTTTATACACTTCTAAGTGTTCCTGAAAGAGTTTTTATTATGTTTATTATCAACAAATAATAAATGTTACCAAAAAGGAAATCATTCCCCATAATAATTAGTATTGTTATTTGTATCTCTGCATCTTGCCGGAAAATTGCTAAAGTAAATAATTTACAAGAACATTTAGCCCTTATTTAGCCCTCAGTGGCATCTCATCATGAAATACACCATTTCAAATGAAGAGTTCATTCTCAGGAGAGTCCATGTTAGTTATACAACAAAATATTTTCTTCAAGTTAGTGTTCTACTCAGGAACAGGAGATGATTTGGTGAAAAATTTGGCAGTCACCATTGTACTGTTACACTGGGAAGAGAAAGTTCATTATCAAAGTTTGCTCATCCAAAATTTATAACTAGTTCCTTGTTGCTTGAATAAAAAGAAAGAAAAAAATATCCCCAGGAAAATATGTCATAAGTTCCCAACAGCTAGACCTTTGTGTACGTAACATTTGAAGAAACAAGTATTTTCTAAACTAGAAAAGCATGAATGAGAGAATGATCTTGGCTTGATCTTGTGCCAATGTATTCAACCCTCTCAAGGAACCCTGTTGCAATGACATTTATCTGGAAACTCTGAACTATTCCTGGATCACAAATGTCCACTCTACTAACCATTCACCCATCTACCCACCCACTCACCCATCCATATATCTATCCACCAACTCACCCATCTCCCAATCCACCATGTATCTACCCGCTTACTCTCCCATCCACCTACTGATCCACCATTCGTCCATCTGCTTGTCCATTCACCCATCTTCCCATCAAATTTTTCTGGAGAGCTACCATTGGCTAAGAACCATTCTAGATATTGGGGATATGGCAGTGGACCAAACAAACTCTTGCTCTTGGGGAGCCTATGATCTAGGTGGAGAAGTCATATAGTAAACAAGTTAAAGCACTATCATGATAATGTCAGAAGGTAACCAATGCTTTAAGAAAAATAAAGCAATGCAATGGGAAAGAAAACAACTAGGATGGGGCTACTTTAACTAATATATTTGAAGAGGTGAGATTTGAACTGAAATGGCTGGCTGCAAGAGGTGACACCCATGTAAGAACATGTCAGACACAGAGAGGGGCAAGTGTAAATGTCCTGGGGTACACCAATTTTGAAGACCAGGAAGGAGTCCAGTGTGGTGGCAGAGGACAACAGATGAAACAAGAAAATAGGCAGGGCCACTTCACCCAAGCCTTGTAGGACATAAAGAGTTTAGATTTTATTCTAATTTCAATGGAAAGGTATCAGATTGGTTTAAGTAAGGGTCTGATATGATCTGATTTCCATATTTACTGTGTGGGCAAGAATGAAACACAGAAGACTTCTGGGAGGCTACTGTGGTCATCCAGGCCCTGAGAGACCAGGGCCACCTGGATGGCTCATAACTCCAGAGGATTTTGAGAAGGCTCCCTTTGTAGCACACATAATCAACTGTGACCAGCCTAAAAACAACAGCATCAGTTTATTTCCCTCTTAACATGGTGGTGTGGGAAGAGCACACCACCCCTTCAAAAGTGAAATCATCTGCTCAAACCCTTCAAATATTTAAATGCCCCAAATCCCACACCAAGCAGAAGGCCCCTTTGAGATTTCCTAAGTTTCAATTCCACTGCGTTTCCCTGCTTTTCATTTACCTCGACTGGTTCCAGCTGGGTCTGGAAACTGATGTGTCAACAGTCCCTGTCCATGAAGGCTTCCCAGCAACCAGGAAACAGGTCGTCAATTGTAATCTCCATAGAAAACCTGATTCTGTCAGAGGCTTTCCAAACCCCACATGGCTGGGCCCTATCTGGGAGCAGGTTCCTGCTGACAGCAACAAACGAACTTCACAGCACCCCAAGTAGGAGAGATGGTGGAGTCCCCTGGTTCTCTGAGGTCCTGGCACACTCCTTCTCTGTCAGGGCATCCTGGGTAAGTCTGACCTTGCAGGAATCTGCCCCAGCCAGCTACTTGATGATTAACTACCTTTCTGACTTTATCAACTGCTATTCCTTTCCTGGCTCCCACCCAGACCCATCTGGGTAGGAACATGGACCCAGTGATCCTGGCATCTGGAAGCATTTGTCTTAAAAGAGCCAATTCCCTCTTGATGTCAATTATCAGCTCAACTTCCAGCCAACAGGCCAGATATTTTCTCCCAAGGCCCAGACCACAGGATGTTGCCTGCGGTGTGTGTGGAGTGCTCCTCTGTGGGCCACTGTACTAGGGGCATCCACAGACCAGCTCATGCCCCTGGCCCTGTGAAGGATGGGCCCGTGCCAGAGCATCTAGATCACTGGCAAGCGTATGTGCAAACACACGCATGCACACACACACTCACAAACACTCTCTCTCTACCAGAAGTTAGCTCCTAGAATGCAGCATCTGAAAGGCCTAAGAAATGTGGCTGGGGCAGAGGAATGAACTGTTTACTGAGAAGTTGCTCAGCTCTGGACTTTGTGGAACAGGACCATGAAGGGAGGCACTGATGTGATCCTCAGCTGGGCAGAATTGCACGGAGAGTTGAGGAAGCAGGGATGGAAGACGGTGCCGGATAGCTGGGAGGTGCACCCACAGAATTCACTCTGGGTGCTATCCCCTGATTTTACACAAACACCTTCTCTTCTCTGGGCTTAGCTTTTCCGATTTTTACCATGGAAACTATGGCTTAGAGGAGTTTCAGAGCTTCCTGGCTACAACTGAATTCCATCATACATAGAGGTCGGGGCTCAGCACTCAGAATCATGCTGAATCAAAGCTGTCCCTGGAAACTACTGAGTACAGCACACCTTCATGTACATGTGGAGAAGAACTTTCATGAGTATATGTATCAGCTGTGAATGAATTTCACCGTATAAATTATTTCTCTTTCACCAAGCATGTATATGCAGATATGCAGATGATAACCACCCTAATAACAGAAAGCAAAGAGGATCTAAAGAGGCTCTTGATTCACCTTCAGGGGAAAGAACAGAGTGAAAAAGCAGACTCAAAACTCAGCATTCAAAAAAATGAAGATCATGGCATCCAATCCCATCACTTCATGGCAAATAAATGGGGGAAAAACTGGAAACAGTGACAGATTTTATTTTCTTGGGCTCCAAAATCACTGCAGACGGTGACTGCAGCCATGAAATTAAGACACTTGCTCCTGGAAGAAAAGCTATGACAAACCTACACAGCGTATTAAAAAGCAGAGATATCACTTTGCTGGCAAAGGCCTGGATAGTCAAAGCTATGCTTTCTCTGGTAGTCTTGTATGGATGTGAGAGTTGGACCATAAAGAAGGCTGAGTACTGAAAATTTGATGCTTTCAAACTGTGGTGTTGGAGAAGACCCTTGAGAGTCCCATGGACAGCAAGGAAATCAAACCAGTAAATCCTACAGGAAATGAACCCTGAATATTCTTTGGAAAGACTGATGCAGAAGTTGAAGCTCCAGTACTCTGACAACCTGATGCAAAGAGCTGACTCACTGGAAAAGACCCTGATGCTGGGAAAGACTGAGGGCAAGAGGAGAAGAGAGCGACAGAGGATGAGATGGTTGGATGGCATCACTGACCCAGTGGACATGAGTTTGAGCAAACTTCGTGAGATAGTAAAGGACAGGGAAGCCCAACAATAAGCATGTATATTTTAATTCACAAATAAGCATACCTTAAAGAAACATGAGCAGCTGTATAGTATATCTGGGCTTACCTGGTGGCTCAGACAGTAAAGAATCTGCCTGCTGTACAGAAAACCCAGGTTCAATCCCTGGGCCGGAAAGATCCCCTAGAGAAAAGAATGGCTACCCACTGCAGTAACTCTTGCCTGGAGAATTCCACAGACAGAGGAGCCTGGCTGGAGACAGTCCATGGGGTCGCAAAGAGTCGGACCAGACTGAGCGACTAACATACACATAGTATTTCTGCAAATTGATCAGGCTCAGACCCATGACCCAGGTTTGGAGTGATCTTGCTGAAAATTTCCAATTGAAAAGTATTTTCTTGCTGTAACTTTGGAAGTGGTAAACAAGCATGAAACTACCCACAAGAGGAAAGCCACAAAAAGCCCTAGAACCCTCCACCTCAAGCAAGGTTCTTGGCCCACCTGGTGGAGGGAGAAGTTGATTCAAGGTTGCAGTTATCTTTGCTTTAATAAACCCTTCTATGCACCTCCAAGTACTCGGCAGTGGTGCTTTGGCCTCACCTCCTTCTTAGTAACACAGTGTGGGAGGTTTGGGGACCTCTGGTGCCCACCACATGTCCACTGAACCCTTGCTGCCTGACTCCCCAGCACCTGCATAAGGTGGGTGGGCCCTGAGGACACCCTCCAGGAAAAATGGCTCCTGACAGTCTGAGCCTCTAGACTCATCCTGACCAAGCCCCTTCGGCTAAGCCTTGCTGTCCTCCAGCTCAGCCTCTTGCGCCCTCTCAGCCTCAGGACTCTAGTCCTTGAAAGGCATTTCCAGTGGCCCAAGGAGGAAGCGATTCTGGGGTGGAAGTGCTGACCCAAATGGAGAGCAGCTCCCTGGCAGGGTGCAGCAGATTCAAACAACCTCCCGCCCTTTCTTCAGCACAGACTCATGTGACACCCTGCTGCTGCTGCCGCTGCTGCTGCTAAGTCACTTCAGTCGTGTCCGACTCTGTGTGACCCCATAGACGGAAGCCCACCAGACTCCCCTGTCCCTGGGATTCTCCAGGCAAGAACACTGGAGTGGGTTGCCATTTCCTTCTCCAATGTGTGAAAGTGAAAAGTGAAGTCGCTCAGTCGTGTCCGACCCTTAGCGACCCCACGGACTGCAGCCTACCAGGCTCCTCCATCCATGGGATTTTCTAGGCAAGAGTACTGGAGTGGCTTGCCATTGCCTTCTCCGATGTGACACCCTACACATGCGGAATCTCCCCTGGGGCGTAGTTTCAGGACAAGCATCCCCTTGAAGGATGTGCGACAATAGTGCTGTCACAGGCAGCCTTCTAGTCGACTTAGCCTCTGCTGCTCGCCCAGGTGGGCAAGGGTGGTGGTGGGGGCCACCTCCCCAGCCCTCGCGGCCCTCCCCACCGAGAAGGCGCTGGAGCTCTGGCCTCCCTCCGTTATGGGCCTGCCTCTCCCTGCCAAGGTTTTAAAAGCATCTGGGCACAGGTGCGGGTGATGCTAGCCTCCAGGGCCAATAAGCGGAAACTCGTGGAGGAAAATGAGGACACCAAGCACATTGCCATTATGTTCTCCCAGAACATGCAGTGCTCCCAAATAAATGTGTCTCCAGCATCGTCACACCACAATATTCATATGGCTCATTACTGGTTTTAATTTTGCCCGTTGCTTATTTACTGTCTCCTTCCCCCACTTTATTGCCAGGGTTGGAAGAGTTACTCATCCATGCCCAGCACGGAACGTCCCCAAAGTGGGATCTCTCCAGAAGTTTCTGGCCCCACTCAGCCCCCACAGGACAGGCTCTGGCCCAAATCACACATAGAGCCAATGGTTCCTCCATGCGGCTCTTCCCTTAACCTCCCCACCATCCTGACTAACTACTTCCCTGCATCTGGAATGGGCTCCCTCTTCTTTCTATGACCATAACCTTCAGGGCTGTCTCATGGGCTGACAGGAGAACCGAAGATGGCACTCAGGACCTCAAAATATGAGGATAGTGATATGCCCTTGTAAGCAGGGCTCAGCCTGGGCTCCACTGCCTCCCTTTAGGTCATCCTCATGTCCCAGAAACCAGGGGCAGCAATGCCCTCTCCTAACTGCTTGGGGAACCTAGTGTGGTGGTTCATCCCTAGAGATGCCTCGGAAAAAGCACAATCCACATCTCCCTTGAATGAAAGAGGATGAGCAACCTGACTTCATTAATACATTTTTTAAAGATGCTTCTTATTTAGGTTTGGAAAGCACATCATAACATGAAGAAGCAAAACTCATCAACACACTTCTCTTTGTTCATCAGAGTAAGCTCTTAACATAATAGAGCTTTTATTTTTTACCTTTTCACCTATATGTCAAACCAAAACAAAACAAAGCAAAAATAGAGTTCAGAGCACTATCATGTCATAAAATCTTTTTTCCCAAAATTGTAAAATTGTTCTGTATTCCCTGTAACCAGTGATGAAAAACAGACACAAAAACACAATTAACAACCTGTCTCCTTCCTGCCACTCCATCCTCAGAAAATAACTGATGCTAACAGCATGTGCTATTTCTTATATTACTGCATTTCTGTCCATAAGACACAATGAACAGATGGACAAACCTAATGGAGAGATAAAGAAGAAAACGTGCAAGAAAGAAAGACAGAGACAGAGGAAGGGGGGGGGAAGAAAGCTTGGAAAGAAGACAAGTAGGGAAGAGCAAGACAGGAAGAAGGAGGAGAGGAAGGAAGGAAGGAATTGATTTAAGAAAAGATAAGGAAAAAAAGAACAAGAAAAGTTAGAAAGAAAACAAAGGTTTAATAAAAACAGGCTTTTACTCTCCTACATATATCATACATTTCTGTTTTTCTGTGACTTATTTTATTCTCAGTGAATTACCATGGTACCCCTTTGGTAAAACAGATCTGTCTCTCATAACTGCATCATATGGCATAGTTCTGACACACACAATGTAAGAGGATCATTCCTCTGTTAATGGACATTCAGAAGATGTATTCACCCCTCTTCTTTAAAAATAATGCTTTTATTTCTGTAAGATGGAGTTATAAAATGGAATTGCTGGGTCAAAGTATATGCATATTTTAATTTTAATAGCTTTCTAAGATTACTTTCCCAAAAGGCTGAAGCAAGTCACATTCCCCCTAGCAATACACGGGATGTCTAGAGCTTTGCTGCTTTGCCAGCACTTAATGTTATCACTTGTACATTGTTGTCAGCCTGGTGGGTAATACACAGTATTTCAGTTTTTCTTTAATTTTTACTTCCCAATTTCCTGAGTTTGAATATATTTTTTCAGTTTAATGACCACTGGGGTTTCCTTATCTGTGAATCATCTATTGATAGCCTTTGGCATGTTTTTAATTGAGTCACTTTTTTTTTTTTAGCAGATACTTTTTGCATATTATGCATATTAACCATGTGTTATAAATATTTTTCTCAATTTGTGTATCATTATGTCACACAATTTCCCATATATTTCAACCCACCTTGTAAACAACTGGAATACCTGCATAATATGCCAGAGTGTGAATGTGAAGGTATTGATCAATTGTTCCCTCTGGGAGGGGGTGTGTGTGTGTGTCTGTCGCTCAGCCATGTCCGACTCTGCAACCCCACCGACTGTACCCCACCAGGCTCCTCTGTCCATGGGATCTTCCAGGCAAAAATACTGGGGTGGGTAGTCTTTCCATTTGCCAGGAGATCTTCCCGACCCAGGAATCAAACCCAGGTCTTCTGCATAGACAGGAGGATTCGTTACTGTCTTAGCCACCAGGGAAGCCCACTGTTTCCTCTATATTGTTGGAATTCAGTTCTCTAACTCTCTTTCTCTGTCTCTCTCTCTGATATCATGAATAATGTAGGAACTTCTGTCCATATTTTACATTATTTTATGAGGCAATTTAGTACATTTTAAAATTAAGAATTTTATTTTTAAAAGTAAATTTACTAAGTCAAAAACATGAACATTCTAAAAAATGTTACGAATATTGCTAAACTGCATTCTTAATAGATGTAACAATTTACTCTTCTTCCAACTCTATGTTCTGTTTTGTGCCCCTGCTGGTGTAGGAATCACAGTTCTGAAAAATCTATAAACTTGATGGCTTAAGATGGTATAATATTTATTGTTTTAATTATTATTGTTAAAATATACTCATGAGATTGATACTTTCTATACTCACTTGTCATTTACCTTTATTCTCGTATGACTCAACTTTCTCTATGTGGCCTATGCATTTTTTTTCTTTGGGGTATCTTAATTTTTTAAGTTTATAAGTGAATTGGGAGCTTGGGATTAGATGATGCAAACTATTATATATAGAATGAATAAACAACAAGGTGCTGCTGTATAGCACAGAGAACTATACTTAATATCCTGTGATGAACAATAATGGGAAAGAATATGAAAAAGAATGTGTGTATGTATTGTATGTTTTGTGTGTATGTGCTAGCTGCTCAATCACGTCCGCCTCTTTGTGACCCCATGGACTGTAGCTCATCAGGCTCCTCTTCCATGGGATTCTCCAGACAAGAATACTGGAGTGTGTTGCCACTCCCTTCTCCAAATATGTATGTGTATACACACACACACACACACACATACACACACACACACACATATATATATATGCTAAGTCACTTCAGGCATGTCTGACTCTGTGCAATCCCATGAACAGCAGCCCACCAGGCTCCCCTGTCCATGGAAATCTCTAGGCAAGAATACCGGAGTGGGTTGCCATTTCCTTCTCCAATATATACATATATATATATATATGAATCACATTGCTGTAGAGCAGAAATTAACACAATATTGTAAATGAACTATACTTCAATAAAAGAAATTAAAAATAAATATATGTATATGAATTCTTTTTGTATGTAGGGTAAAAAAATTGTTATATTTGTGGAAAATATTTCCTAGTTGCAAGTCTGCTTTGTGACCTCACTTTGAAATGAAATATGTAAATCCCAACATAGCCAAACCATTGACCTACTATGATTTCTTTCATAGTGTTAAGCCACCTCTCAGCCAAGAGATTATTTCAGTATGTACTGAGGCTTTCCTCTAGTTTGATTTTTATTTAATCTTTAACTTTTCAACCCTTTTATCTATTTGGGATATGATGTAAAGATAAACTGAGTTTATTTCCCTTGTGTAGGTTTCCATCTACCCCAACATCACTTGTGGAATAGTCCTCAAATATTAAGAACTTCTAACAAAACTGATTTGAATCTTTCTAGTCTACTTTCTGTATTTGTATATTTATTTTCAAGAAAGTATCAAGTCAATTTATGAATAAGTATTTTTGCATTATAATATATTTTATTTGGCAAAACTAGTTCCCTCTCCTCTAATTAGTCTTTAGTTTTAATTTTTTAATTGTTGCTTGTCCATCTGATTTCTTCCAAGCGTACTTTAGAAACATTTTACTCATCTCCTAAAAAATAGTTCTTTCCACACCTTGATTCAAATTACATAGAACCCTAATCCAATTTACAAGGAATTAGACATTTGATTTCTTGTTCAGCTTCTTCTTGAAATTTTCCCTGGATGTTTATATTCTTGATTTTTATTTGGTTATTATTATTGAGTTAAAAATAAACTTGTATATGTTTATCATGAATATAACCCAATCCATTTCAAGTTGAAGGTTGTAATTTTTCCACGTGGATATTCATTTGTTTCATCACTATTTGTTGGGAGACTATCCTTTTCCCATGAATCATCTTGGTTCCTTTGTCAAGAATCAACTGACTGTTTTAGGGTGGGTCTACAACTGGATACTTTATGCTTCTTCATTAGTCTACACAGGTATTCCCATGCCAGTTACACTGATTATGCCTAATGTGATGATTGCCGATGCTTTATATTAAGCCTTATTATGAGACTTCCACACTTGTTCTTCACACAATTGTTTTGGCTATTCTATTCCCTTTGTTTTTAAAAAGAAAAAAAAAAACTACCTTAGAATTACCTGGTCTGTCTCAATTAATTAAAAAACTAAGAGTTTAACTGAGATTGCATTGAATCTGTGACTCAGGTTGGGGAGAGCTGACATCTCAGCAATAATGAGTCTATGAAGATGGTATATCTCTCTTTTTTGTTAGGTCTTCTTTAATTTTTCTAATCAATGTTTGATTAGTTTTCTGTTTATTGGTCTTGTACACATCCTGATAAATTTATCTGTATAAACATTTGATATTATTAATACAATTATAGGTGGTATTTTAAATGTTCAACTTCCCAATTATTTGTGACTAATATAAAAAGTACAGTGGATATTTGTATATGTATGTTTATGTTGTATCTTAGACCTTCTATATTTGGCTATTATCTCTAGTAGCTTTCTTGTAGATTTCTTAAAACTTATCTATAAAATTGTATCATCTGTAAATAAACACAGGTTTGCTTCTTCATTACCCATATGTATATGAAGAGATACTACACCATCAAAATGTTATAGAAGCTGATTTGTTAAAGGCAGAATAAGTGATCAACTTAGGTGAATTGTGACCTAGTCCTGGGGACTTACTCAAAACAGCAATGTCCTCTCCACTTTCCTTTTCTGCTCCTTAGAGAAAATTAAAGTCAGTGTCCATTGAGAAATGAAGTGATATGTTTGTTAGATGAAGAAGCTGGGTCTGGGAAATAATCTGGTGAGCTGAAACTGTATAGACACATTCAAAATATTCAGACTAAATATATTTATATATGTTGAAACTTCTTAATCTATCTGTGTTTGTGCTTCATCAGAGCCCTGTTTCTGGTGTGCCTGGTTTGAGACTGATGCAGGTAATTTTCCAGACAAGAGTACTGGAATGGGGTGCCATTTCCTTCTCCAGGAAGGAAATGCCTTGGTGCATAGTGGGCCTCAAAAAATATTTGCATGTGGAACCTCATTAAGCCTCTTTCTATGACAGAAAGCTTATCCTGACTGGCATAGAAAGACAGACAAACAAAAGCTGCAAGCTATTGTATTTGCTCAGGAAACTGAAAAATTCAGGGGTGCATCCTCAGGCCTGGTTGGATGTAAAAACCTTCTTTCTCTGACTTTTGGCTTTGTTCATGAGCAGCTTCTTCCCACATCCCTGTAAGATGGCCTTCAGCAGTTCTAAGCTTATCTTCCAGGTGTTCAGTAACCCTGTGGAAAGGGATCTCTGTACCAGTTGCAACAGAAGTCCTGGACTTGAGTCTCACTGGCTCAGCTGGTGTCAAGGGGCCATTCCTGAACCCCTACCTGTAAGCTAGGGGGATGGGGTTAGCATCCCCAAAACTACAGGGATAATCAAAGGGTAATTAGCAAACATACTCTAGGGTTCCATTTATATGATGTTCTAGGAGAAAAGCAAAAAGTTAAGGATAAGAGTGAGGATATGAGTTGACTAGAAGGGGAAAGGGTGTATTTTATGCAGTGATGCAAATATTCTTTCGGCTTCTTTGTAGCTCAGCTGGTAAAGAATCTACCTGCAATGAAGGAGTGACATTGCTCAGTCGTGTCCGACTCTTTGCAACCCCGTGGACTGTAGCCTACCAGGCTCCTCCGTCCATGGGATTTCCCAGGCAAGAATACTGGAGTGGGGTGCCATTTCCTTCTCCAGGGGATCTTCCCCACCCAGGGATCGAACCCAGGTCTTCCACATTGTTGGCAGACGCTTTACTGTCTGAGCCACCAGGGAAGTGCTCCAATGAAGGAGAACCCTGTTCAATTCCTGGGTCAGGAAGACCCACTGGAGAAGGGATAGGCTACCCACACCAGTATTCTTGGCCTTCCCTGGTGCCTTAGCTGGTAAAGAATCCACCTACAAGGTAGGAGACTGGGATTTGATCCCTGGGTTGGGAAGATTCCCTGGAGAAGGGAACAGCTACCCAGTCCAGTATTCTGGCCTGGAAAACTCCATGGACTGTATAGTCCATGGGGTCGCAAAGAGTAGGACACGACTGAGCAACTTTCACTTTCAAATATTCTTTATCTTGATTGCAGTGATGGTTACATAAATGCGTATATTTGTCAAAAGCTGCAGAATGGTTCACCTATAAAGGGTGAATTGTGTCGTATGTACACTCAATAAACATTAATTTTCTTTGCAGTCAATTAAGCCAACCGTGTTCATTTCCCCATAGAGGCCCAGCATGCAATGGCTGCAAACAATGCAGCCATTGCTGCAATGTGCAATAGCTCCTCAGTAGTGTATGTAGCCTTTTGCTTATACCGGCTGTTCTAAGGGACTTGGAGACAGACCGTTCCAGCAGATACTCATGACCAGCATGCTGTCCCCAGTCTAGGCTCCAGACAGGCAAAGGCTGCTCCTTTAGAAAGCCCCAGGACACAGGGCCAGGATCCACTTTGGCGAAACATAGTGGCAGAAAAGCAACTCATCTCAGAGGGCTATGAGGTCAAATACATCCTAAGGGTGGCTCCCTGGACAAACGACAGGCCCTGTACTCATGACAGCCTTGGCATTGTCTCCTCCTTACTCAGGCCCACCAATAAATCTTACTTTTCTGTCAAAAAAAAAAAGAACTCTGAATTTTAAAGAGTCTTAAATATATAAAGAAAGCTTGCACGATTTTTTTTTTTTAGGGAAAAATTCAAATTTCTGGATAAGAAGATAGAACATTGCAAAGATGCTAATTCTTTCCAAATTAATGTATTGGATTTATCCAGTCCTGAACAAAATACTAGCAAGTTTTGCAGGAGAAGAAATATGAAACTTGACAAAATGTTTAAAATTTATCTGGAAAGATAAATGACTGATAATGCCAGAAAAAGTTAAGAAAAAGAAAATAATGAGGGAAAATAGCTTTTACTCCACAACTTTGGCTAATAATTTTCAGTCTGGATTGTGTGTATGTGCATGTATGTGTGCATTTATTTTGTTGGGGGTGTTGGGCATGTTTTGAAGAAAGGATTACGGAATTTTACAAGAACTTCTCAGAAAAGAGAGTGCAATTCAAAACTAATTTTAAATCCTATTTAATTTTCAAAAATTAATGTATTTTAAAATCATACATTAAATGAGATTTTTTATTCATCTGAAAAGGAAAACGATGAGCTTAATTTTTAAAAAAATCTCTACTGAAGTTAACTGATATATATAATTTTTAATAACAGGAAATAAAGTATTTGTCTAACTTTCGGATGTAAAGAGTAGTGTCAAAACTACAAATGTTTTCAACCTTTGGGTTTGGGGGTTTTTAGTTTTTTTGTTTTCTCTGCACAAAGTGATTGCCAGGCATTGTGCTAAGCATTTGGGTGAAGGGTTCTATAATAAAAGAGTTCTGCTGTTTCTAACTTGGCTTACTTGCTCTCTGCACAGAATTCAACAATATATTAAAATCACAAAAAAAGGTAGGAGTTATCTGAAGTCACACAACCTTGAAATGAACATTATTAATCAATGGAATCATCTTTTCATTTATAGATATTTTTATTCATGCACCGTATGCATATATTTTTGCATAAATAATATTACCATGCCCTCCCTGCACTCATTCTCTTACAACACCACAGCCCATATCTGCTCTGCCAGATAACCCATGTTAATAACCTGTAAGTTTCCCCATATTCATATATCCTATACACACCTATACAAAGAACTCTCTATAATCTTATTTACGTATTTATGTCATTCATATGCAGCTACTCTTTGGAATATTTTTCATTGTTTGACTTACAAAAATTATGTATCTTGCACACTTTTTGCATTTTATTTTTCCTACTCAACAATACCTCATAGCAATTCCTCAAAGTCACTGAATATAGCTCCAACTCCTCCTTGTCAATGGCTGCATGCTATGCCACGGTAAAGCCATACCTCACCTTCTTTAGCTCTTCTGGTTGCAAAATTTGCTCTGTTTTCAATTTCTGACCCGTGCAAACAACACTGTAGTAAACACCCTTGAACACGAGTCTGTCCTTATGTATTAGTCATTTCATTTCTAAGGGGTCATTTTACTGGAGGATAATCACAGGAATAGCATGTATATTCCTAAATGTTACCAGACCGCTTGCCCAAAGGGTTATAACACTACATTTTCACTAGCAACTTTGAGACCATCCTTTTTCCCCATGCCTACCAATATTAGTTGATAATAGATCTTTTTTTAAAATATAAAATATCATTATTAATCTAAGTTATATTTCCTTGACTATTGAATGATTTTAAGAAGAAAAATAATGAGACATTTCAATTAAAATCAAGAATTATCCAGAAGTCACCACTATACAATTTTCTTGAATGCTCTAGCATTGTGCTGTCTAATTGAAATTTCTGCACTGGTGGAAATAGTCTCTATTCTGTGCTATCCAGTATGATAACCCCTAGTCAGTGACTATTGAGCAATTGAAATCTGGCTAGTGTGACAGAGGGACTGAATTTTACTTTTGCTTAATTTAAATTCTAATAACCAGATGTGGTCAATGGCTATGATACTGGATAGGGCAGTTCTAGACAATGCAAAACACAAAGTGAAAATGATGGCTACAAACATCAAAATATACAAGCAAATTTATCTTTTTGCTGTTGTATACCTAGACAACGCACAATATTTCAACAGGTAAGAAGAAAAAAACCCCACTACAAGTAATGAAACAACTGTAAGGTAACTATATATAAGCTAAATATGTAAAAGTCAATAGCTACTTTACTTAGTATTCAGCACTTGGAACAGCATTAGGAAAAATCATTCCATTTACAACAAAAATGACAAAACATTAAAGAATAAATTTAACAGGACAGTCACAGGATGCATACAACTCAAATTTTAAGTTGTAATGAAAAGACTAAAACAAAGCCAAATGCCTAGAAAAGTGTACCAGGCTCTTGGATGAGAAGATATTATATATGTATGTGTGTCTGTGTATATATATATATATATATATATATATGTGTGTGTGTGTGTGTATAAATTCTTTTCAAGTTAATCTATAAACTTAATGCAATTCCAACTAGAATTCAAAAAGGCTAACTTATTTTTGAATTCACATATTAATAGAAGAATATGCCTAAAACTTGCTCCAAAAATGTAGGGGGAAAAGGTGGGTGGACACTTACTTTATGACTTCTAAGAATCTTCTCAAAAGCCATTATAATGAAAATCAACATAATATTGATGACTCTGTGTGACCCCATAGACGGCAGCCCACCAGGCTCCCCCTTCCCTGGGATTCTCCAGGCAAGAACACTGGAGTGGATTGCCATTTCCTTCTCCAATGCATGAAAAGTGAAAGTGAAGTCGTTCAGTTGTGTCCGACTCTTAGCCACCCCATGGACTGCAGCCTACCAGGCTCCTCCATCCATGGGATTTTCCAGGCAAGAGTACTGGAGTGGGTTGCCATTGCCTTCTCTGAATATTGACATATGAATAGGCAAATAGATTCTTGGAAATTAATTGAAAATCCAGAATTTGATCCCCATCGATGTGAAATTCATCTTGGACAAAGACAGTATTTTATTCAATGTGAAAAATGGACCATTTAAACAATGTGAAAGTCATTCAGTCATGTCTGACTCTTCGTGACCCCATGGACTATACAGTCCCTGGAATTCTCCAGGCCAGAATACTGGAGTGGGTAGCCTTTCCCTTCTTCAGGGGATCTTCTCAACCCAGAGATCGAATCCAGGTATCCTGCGTTGCAGGAGTATTCTTTACCAGCTGAGCCACAAGGGAAGCCCAAGAATACTGGAGTAGGTAGCCTATTCCTTCTGCAGCGGATCTTCCCCACCCAGGAATCAAAGCAGGGTCTCCTGAATTGCAGGCAGATTCTTTACAAACTGAGTTATCAGGGAAGCATTTACTCAATAATGCTGGCAAAACTGGTTGTCCAAATGAAATAAAATTTAAAAGAATTTCATCCCAGTGGCTCAGATGGTAAAGAGTCTGCCTGCAGGGCGGGACCCGGGTTCGATCCCTGGGTCAGGAAGATCCCCTGGAGTAGGAAATGGCAACCTACTCCAGTATTCTTGCCTGGAAAATCCCATGAACGGAGGAGCCTGGCAGGCTACAGTCTATAGGGTTGCGGAGAGTTGGACAAGACTGAGCGACCTCACATCCCACAGTCAGAGGCAAAAAATAAATTTCAACCGGCTAAAAGGTTCAAATAAAACAAAGAAATTTTACCAGAAAATCAGATGATTCACACAATCCAGGTGTTAATATCACCTTTCTAAATAATAAGAATGGAAACTCATTTTTTAATTCATTTATTTTTAATTGGAGAATAATTGCTTTACAATATTGTGTTAGTTTCTGCCATATATCAACTTGAATCAGCCATAGGTATATGTGTCCCCTCCCTTTTGAGCCTCCCTTCTCCCTCCCAACCCCATCTCACCCCTCTAATTTGTCACAGAACTCATTCTTATTTATTTCTAATATCTTACTTATTTTTTCTAAAATAAATGAATAAAGTATTCTTATTTATGTTTTATTAAAAAAGTTAAGGGAGTTATATCTAACCCTATACAAATACAAGGCATTTGTTTGGCAAAACAAAAGCCAGCAAACAAATGATAGAGCTAGAAAATAATATTTGTAATAAGGTTAATTTCCATGCATACAAAAATTCATGCAAACTAATTAGAAAAAGACAAACAGGCCAATTTGGGGGAAAAAGTAAGGAGGAATCATGAAGAGAAATTTTGCAGAAGATGATAAACAACATTAGAGCAGATGCATGAGTCAACTCTGTGTTCCGCTTTGTCTCCCATTACTTCTGGGGAGTTTCTCAGAATACAGGGTCAATCACTGCCACTGCCCACACAACAGCAAACTCCTGAGGCAAATATGATAGGTTCTACTTCATGTAATTTTGAAGCCTTATATCAAAAAATCAAACGCAAAAGACAAGGCAAGCCACTACCACACCCACGTGTAGACATACCTGTCCCAGCAGATGCTCCAAACACTATAGTCCAGGCAAGGAGGGATGACACTGTTGGACACCATTGACCACTGCCAGATTCCCTCAAGCCTATCACTGACCCTCTGGTCATAGAGCCTTAGAAATTCAGGCTTCAAGGGTTCACGAGTCCAACTTCTTCTGCTCCTGCTTGAACCCCTTACCTCAAGACTAGACAATCAGCCTCAACTAACAGGGAGCTCACTCTATCCAAAGAAGCTAAATTCTTCTGCTGGAGCTGAAAGGAAGTCCTTATTCTGAACCCCCGCTGCTTCCCAAGCACAATGAAGGTGCTTCGCTCTACGGAAGTCTGTGAAACAGCCAGGTCAGTGGGGAAAGCATCTTTGACCATCCCTCTGAGCAGAAATAAAAGTGAGTTTCAGCCACATGTCAAGACCTCACCTGTCCCTCAGGAGTGGCCATTGCTGTGTCCCAATCACACCGAGTGGGTTCTGACTTTGCCAGAAGTGACCTTGCCAAGCCAGTGCACTCAGGTGACACATGGTAACCCAGATCCACTTCATCAGACTCTCTGAGATGTTGCCCAGGCATGGTACTTCAGAATGCTCCACGTGATTCTGATCCTCACCCGGACAGAGGAGCTCAAACACATGTATGTTCAGAAAGTCACCAATACACTTCAATCTGGACTGGAAAACCCATCCGGCTCTCTCTCATGGTCCTTCCTGGTTAGATGATAAAGTTTAACTCAATTTTTCTTTGATCCGAAATTCTGAGTCAGTTGTCAGTTCAGACTTAAGTTCAGCCATTTAGGATTCCCCCTCTCTCTTTCTTCCTGGGCATTAGGGTAGAGGGAGATGGGAGTTTTTAGACTTTGGTCAGCTTCTGCCCATGCATATTTGTTGAACTGCCTTGTTCTGCTCTTTGTTGAGGTCGCACTCACTCAAACAGCAGTGCACAGATATCTACATCTCCCATCTTCTGCCCGATGCCATGTCCATGCTGTTGCAGTACTTTGTAGGATCCCCTCACTCACCAGGATCAAGAGCCAGCTCTTCCCTATCATCTGAGTCCTTCTCGGGGCTCTGGAAAGGTGTCTATTCCCCACATCCCTAGGGAAAGGCAGGAAGCTGGGAGTCTCCTGCTCTGCTGAAATCACCTAGTTACCAGGCTTGTTTCACTGCAATCAATACTTGCCAAGGTGCAGGACCACTTTGGGCCTTCCACTTTGGAGACCCTGCTCGGGAAGCAAGGCCCAGGGATCATCTGCTCTTAGATCCCCCAATCCCTCTGGGGTTCTACTCAGCCCAGAAGTGGGTGGATGTCGTGACTGTTTGTCAGAGCACTCTTGCTCATCCCAGGGAGAGTGGTCACCTCCTCCACTCTAGAGTGGGAACTGGGAGTTGAGTCAGCAAGTACTCTTCTACACTTATTTTTAGGCCAATGCATGGACCCTTGGAGGCTTCCCAGGTTGCTCAGTGGTAAAGAATCTGCCTGCCAATGCAGTAGATACAGGAAATGTAGGTTCAATCCCTGGGTTAGGAAGATCCCCTGGAGTAGGAAATGGCAACCCACTCCAGTATTCTTGCCTGGGTAATCCCTTGGACAGAACAGCCTGGCGGGCTACAGTCCCTGGGGTCACAAAGAGTCAGACATGAATGAACAGCTGAGTACACATTCATTGACCCTTAGAAGCTCAAATACTAAAAATACGACTGCTTGTGTGTGCCTTAGAATTCCCATTCTGGGTATACATGTGGGGTGGGAGTGGTGAAGGACGTGTGTGGGGAACAGAAGAGATTGCTGGTTCTAATTGTCAGTAAAAGAAATTAGTCAATGCTTGGCAATAGAATCTATCACAGTGAGATTATGTGAGTTTGTAAGCTCTCAGGATGAGCAAGTGGAGGAATCTGGGCCAGGACTTAAGGCTTCTGACACAGAACTAGGGGTATGTGAGGGCTGGGCCACGTCCTTAGCAGCTCATGCCTCTGTCTTCCTGGTCCCCCCAGAGAGCCCTCCAGGGGAAGCACTTCTGACCCACTCTGTGTCATCAGAGACAGAAAGGAGGCTTCTGCTTGTCCCATGGGCAGATGTGCTGTCCCACAAGCTCAAGCTTAGGGGCTCGGGGCCTCAAGGGTTGTGCAGGTTGTCCCCATCAGACACCTCCCACCTCCCTGTCCAAGGAAACTGACAGGCCTCACAATTCTACACCCTGGGCCCAGTGAGAGTGAGAGGCAGCTCTGCTCTGACAGGCGGTTAATCTTTCGGTAAGTGGTACTCACTGCTGGTTCTGCCACTCAGCTTCTCTCCAGTACCGCCATCGACTGACAGCGCACGTCATCCTGACCTTACACTTCCCTGGGTATAATTGCCAGGATCTTATTATTTATTATCATTAATGCCTGTGTGTGTACAGAGGAATGCCTTTCGCCCCAACTCACTCATCAAAACAAAGTTGAAACTGTAGGGTGGCTCCCAGAAGGCTGGCTTCTGGGTCATGGTTGTGAGCCTTCAGGCCAGACTGTCAAAAGGCTGAGGCCACTTTCAATGCTGTGGTTGTCTGCAATCACGGGGTCTGGTAAAGCAGCAAGCTGGGGAGTCCTGCTTTAGGGAGGCCCCATACAGAGGCAAGTATCCTGCCTCCAGGAGCTTCCAGTACAGCCCAGACTCTCCTTCCTACACATGACCAGCCTGGAGCCAGACACAAGGCAGTGGGGACTCTTCAACCTGGAAAGTGGAGATTGCAAAAGTTAAATCTGAGAGCTCCTTAGGGATGCTCTACTACAAACCTTAATTTTCCTAGATGAGGGATTAAGACTCAGAGAAGGTTCTGCAGACTTAAGCTTGCAAAGGGGGAAGCAGAGTGGGGGAGGGAAGGATTGGGAGTTTGGAGTTAGCAGATGCAAACTATTGTATATAGGATGGATGAACAACAAGGTCCTACTGTGTAGCACAGGGAATTCAATATCCTGTGCTAAATCATAATGCAAAGACTATAAGAAAGAATGTATATATAATGTGACTGAATCACTCTACTGCACAGAAAAATTAACACATGAAACTCAGTTATACTTCAATTTAAAAAATAAAGATTCAGAGAAGGTTCTGAATCAGCTCAAGATCACCAAGACAGTTAGTGATGCGGTCAAGTCCAATGGCTTCTTTTCTTCATGAGTACCTAACTAGGATTTGCGAATCTCTCAGAAGTACTCACTACACTTAAAATTCAAGGTAAGAATTGTTTTCTTTTGTTGTAGTTGCATTTATTATTTTTTTATTTTCCAAACTGGCCCTTAGGTATTATTTAGTAGTTGTTATTGTTTTAAAATGCATAAAGTTGCCAGATGCTATTTTAGGCACTGTACCTTTTTCAAATTCTAATTTATTAATCCTCCTGACAATGACAATTCTATGAGTTATGTACTATTCTCATTTCATGCTATTCCTACCATTTCTGTTTCATGAGACCACTGAGGCACAGAAATGATAAATATATTGCCCAAGGTCATTGCATGCTATTCCCAAGTTTGCATGAATAGAATTAAACGCAGGCAGTCTGGTTGCAGAGTCTGCACTTTTACTCACTACCTTATATTGTCAGAAAAGTAACCTTTATTAATTTTATTAATAAAGAGTTGTACATGAATTGTCAGCTGTATATATGTCAGTCGATGTCTAGATAATACACTGGGAAACAAAATAAATAATGTCTCTGCCCTCATGAAACTTGCATTCTGGCATGAAAGATTGATAATAAATAAGTGGATAAAAATAAATAAGACGATTTTAAAGAGGGAAGAGTATCTTAAAAAACGATGTTAATAGTAAATAAGAGGGAATTACTTTAGTTAGAATGATTAGGAAAGACTTTGTTGAAGAGATGACGAGAAGAAGATAGCCAAATAAAAATTCAGAGAAAGAGCTTTCTAAAGAGAGGAAGAGCAAATGTAAAGATCCTCATATGATAATGAGCTTGGCAAGTGTGATGACCAAAAATAGAAAAATCAACAGACAGGTGGATGGATAGATAATGAATAAGGGCAGGGAATGAACTAAGGGTCTCAGAACATCTTCATCTTCCTCTGCCTCCTCCTCGTCATCCAAATGTTGTCACCCTCCCATAAAGTGAGAAGCAGAGGCAATTATTTAAATATCAATAGCCAAAAGAGACCACTTTCAGCAAAGGATGGTGTGACCATAATCTTACTTAATAACTGCCTGTGTTTGGGTTGTGGCTGTAACTCAAGTTACATCTCTTATATTTTTCTATATTTCTCAAAAGTTATAAAAAACACCTGAACACTCATTTCATATTACCTGCTCAGAAGCCAACCTGGCAATTTTCTATTTCAAGGAAACAACAAAATTTTCCCTTAACCTCACACTTCAAAATTAAACAACACACTTCTGAACATTGCATGGGCCAAAGATGAAATCTCAACAGAAATCTAAAATATGTACAGCTGCATAAAAATGAAAATATAGCATATCAAAATATGTGGTATGCAGCTAAAACAGTGCTGAGAGAGAAATTTATAGCACATTAGAAAAGAGAAAAGTCTCAACTCAGTAATCTAAGCTCTTACCTCAAGAAAATAGAAAAAATAGAAAAAGAAAATAGAAAAAGAAGAGCAAAGTAAACACAAAGCAAGCAATAAGGAGAAAATAATGAAGATTACAGCAGAAATCATTGAAATTGAAAACAGGAAAACAGTAGGAAAAAAATCAGTAAAACATAAAGCTGGTCCTTAAATTTTTTTTTCTTTTAATCATAAACCTCTTTCAAGACTAACCAAGATGAAAAGAGAAAAGACACAAATCATCGAAATCAAGGATGAAATGGAATATTACAACAGATCCCACAGCCATTAAAAGATTAAGTGTAGAGTAGAAGGAACAACTTTATACTCAGAAATTTAGCAACTTAAAAGAAATGGACTGATATTTTAAAACCACAAACTACCAAAACCAAGTGAAGTAGATAACCCAATTAGTTCTATAATATTAACTAGATTGAATTTGTCATTACGAATTTTTTAAAAAGAAATATTCAGTGTCAATGGAAAATTCTATCAAATATTTACAAAGGAATTAACAAAGTTTTACATAATCTTTTCCAGAACATAGAAGAGGAAGAAGTACCTCCAAAGCTACTTTATTTACCTTGATACTGCTGCTGCTAAGTCACTTCAGTCGTGTCCGACTCTGTGTGACCCCATAGACGGCAGCCCACCAGGCTCCACCGTCCCTGGGATTCTCTAGGCAAGAACACTGGAGTGGGTTAATACAGTGCAAAATAAGACAATTACAGGGACTTCCCTGGTTGTCCAGGGACTAAGACTCTGTGCTCCCAATGCAGGGGGTGCTTGGGTTCAATCACAGGTCAGGAAACTAGATTCCTCATGCCACAACTAAGAATTTGCATGCTATGACTAAAGATCCGGCATGCCACAATGAAGATCTAAGATCCCATGTGTTAAAATTAAGACCCAGTGTGGCCAAATAAATAAATAAAAATAAGACAATGATAGACCATTGTTTCTTATGACTTTAAGCACAAAAATCTTCAACAAAATATTAGCAAATGAACCCAGCATTATAAAAGAAGAAATTAGACACATGATCATGCTGGATTGATTTCAGTTATGCAAGATGGTTCAACATTCAAAAATCTATCAATAAATATGCCATATCAACATGCTAAAGAAAAAAATTGCATGATTATATCAATTGATGCAAATAACACATCTGACAAAATTCAACACACATTCGTATTACCAAAAAAGAAAACAAAAAAAAAAAAAACCTTTCAGCAAATCAGAAACAGAAGGGAACTTTCCCAACTTTATCAAGAGCATCCACAACAGCCAACACCATACTTATGGAGAAATATGGAATGCTTTCACTCTAAGACAGGGATCAAAGGCATCAAGTTTCCCCCTTACCATTCATCCAACTGAGTACTAAAAGTTGTAACCACGTCAATAAGGCAAGAAATGTCATACAGATAGGAGAGGAAGAAATAAAACTGTTCCTACAGTACGGTCCTGTGCAGAATCAGCTCAAATTGTGCAAAGGTACATGCATGGGATGCCTTTAACCAAATCCACTTAGTAATGTTTTCCTTACTTGATCTGGTGCTAGAGCTCATGGCTAAAGATAACAAGGCTACATTCAGCATTTTGGGAATATCACTCTGCCATAGTAAGATGGCTATCTAGGGCACACAAGGACACGGGTGAAGATTCTTGGTAAGGCAAGGAATCTGCCTAAAGGAGGCCCATGCTGCCCCCCATGCTACCCTGTGATCTTCCAGCACTTGGGTCCTCTTTGCTCAGCAAATCTATTTCTCAACACGATTGTCAAAAAATGCATGTGTTTTTTTGAAGGTGACTTAGACATCTCAGTTGCTGTGTTTCTTTTTTCCCATTTGCAAATAGATGTTTTCAAAGCAGAAGCCCTGGATGGTACACTTAACAGTAAGGTTGTTGGCTATGAGCCATGTGCATCCTGGTGAGTGGACACCCAATCCTGCCAACAGGACTCTCTTATGGGAGAATTGACACAAAACACTAGAAACTTAGAGCAAATATCTTTGCTGACACAAATAATTCCTACTAGGACACTCTTTTTAAATACAACAATCTCTTTTCAAAAATAATTTTTTGAATATAAAGCCTCCATCACTTCCTCCCCCACCACTCAAAGGGAGATGTCTAATCCGTTCATAGAACAGTTCCAAGCAGAAACTAAGTTTTCGATCATTTGCCAATGGCTGCTATACACTGGAACTGATCATAGACAGAACAGTGGCTCTTTAAAGCATACATATGTTGGCTCTGCCTGGAGCCGGGATCTCAATCCTCCCTGCCTGTTGGAACCATCTGGAAGCCCCATTCATAGAGGCATGGATTTCATCATTCTGACATGAGATGAGGCATGAGGATTTTTTTTAAAGATACATGTTTTCTCATGTGCAGCCAAGACTGAGCGGTACTGGCCTAGAAATAACAGACAAGATGAGAATTATTAATTAAGCAAACTTTATTGAGCACTTATTATGTGGCAGGCATGATGCTTGAATGCTGGTGGGGTTTTCCCAGTGGTAGCATCCTAAAATCATATGCTCTGGGGCTGGTACTATTATCAAATGAAAGACAAAGCCATTCGAACAGCAGCTATGCACACACTTCTTTAGGAAGGAGCTGAACTCTAAGACATCCTGTTTTATTCAAGCAAGACCACAGAGCTCGACATAGCCAGCAACGACAGAAAGTAAATCTGTAGCGGCAAGGGAGGATCGGAGACAGGGAGAGATATGACCATAAAGATTGTACATTAAAGAAATCTCCAGCAATTCCAGAATATTGACAAAGGTACATGCTGATAGCCAAAGAGCATGTAAGGATTTTAATACCACATTTCCAGTTATGACTAGAGAAGCATAATTAGGTACTAAATTACAATGTTAATATTCATTTGAACAAATAAGTACTTGTAGTCGTCGCATCAGGGGCCTGGGAGGGCAGCAGAGGAGTTGATTAAATGGACGAGAGTTTCTTTGAACGAGTTTCATCCTGTGTTTGGTAAGGTCGGCTCTCAGCGAAGTCTTTAGAGGTCAAGACGTGGCCTGTGAGTGGTGTCATTTATTTTGCAGCTACTGTCAACAGATTCAGAAGGAAGCAAGTAAACGTAAGCAATTACAAATTATAGCACATAATGCATGCTAGAGAGGAATGAGGGAAAGAGTCCAGGAGAAGGCCACTGTGAGGCGGCCATTCAGGACGGTGGATACACTGATTCAGGGATTCACAGAGGCACAGTGTGGGAGGAAGTTCTGAGCAAAGCTGCTCAATTTTCTAGAAAGGAAAAGGGTCTTGCTGAGATCTCCTATCATCATGGACTTATCTATTTATACTTCCATTTCACCCCAAAAGAGTCTGAGGTGGGGCTTACCTGTCATGTGCAAGAAATTAAAGTCATTCCCTAAAAAGGACAGAAGCAAATTGAAGTAATGAGGAGGAGAATGGGAAGGGTGGCGGCAGTGGGGGGGCAGTTAGGGGAAAAAGAGGAGAGGGAGAAACACACACACAACACACACACAGCTACCTACTTGAGTTCCTTACTGAGGTCCAAACCTTAAATAGAGCACAGTTTTTTCACTCATTTCCCCAGGAATTGGTTGTCTTCCTACACAATTTCTTTGGGCCTCATACAAAAGGTAAGATTCCATATTAAGCAATACTAATTAGCTGGGGCCATCTCAGTATGTAACAAAAGCAAATCTATCACCAGCTGCAGAGAAAAAAACAACAGTCCTCAGCTCCCCCAAACCCCAAAACACATAAGCTCAGCATTTTAACTGGCTGGGGTAGGAGCCATTATTTTCATTAATGGAGCTCATTTTTATTTTATTGGGCTTTTTTACTATCAGATTAAAAGCATGTTTTTATTGTAGTTTTTTTCTAATGCAATCTTGGATGATGTGCTCAGAATGAATGGAATAGTTATTGTTTTAATTATTTTTTCATTTGGTGTTTTTATTTCGTTTGTTCCTTTTATTTACTACTCTTAAGTTTGCCATAATAACACTGGTGCAGGGTGCTGGGATGCCTCCAGTCAGCATCCCCTCGGTGGCCGGCATCTGCTAAAGGCCAAGAAACAGGAAGAGTGCCAGCACACAGATATTTTCAGAATCCAGGGGCCGCTCGGACCCACAGCACTACCCTACTGATGCAGGACATGAGCCCCCTTCTGCTCCTGCTCTGAGCCAGCCTGACTCACTGGATAAGGAAAAGGTGGGCAGATAAGCCAAGGGGCATGCTACTCACCCACAGCCAGTGTTGATCCCCTGATGCCCAGTTACCTATGGGATGCCTATGAAAACTCATGGATTCGACATGCAGAGATACTCAGCTAGACTTGGACACGTGTTCCCTGCCCACGAACGGAAGGGAAGACCACAGAGGCTGTCCAGTAAGTCCAGATGTCTCAGCCACCCAATCTGCTTGAGCAGGCAGGATTTCTAGAGTTCTTATTTAGCACCAAATTTTGAGCATGTGAATTTGCTGTCCCAGGAAAAAAAATGAAAAAAATATCAGACACATATATGCCCGTAATGATCTGAGGAAGCCTCTTTTGGTGCCATGTGTGTGCAGACACACTCTCTCTGGGGCTGCCCTCCTCTGTAATGCAAGAGAAAGTCCACTTTCTACAGAAAGCCTAGGCCAGAGCTCGCATCTGCTGATGCCTCTCCCTCTCCCTGGCTTCCTACTCCCTTTCCTTTCCTGATCCCCTGTCTGCCTGGTTCCCATTTGTGCAGGAGTAGTCCTTAAAACCCCACTCCAGTGTTCTTGCCTGGAGAATCCCAGGGACGGCGGAGTCTATGGGGTCACACAGAGTCGGACACGACTGAAGCGACTTAGCAGCAGCAGCAGCAGCAGTCCTTAAAACGGAGAAGGCAATGGCAAGCCACTCCAGTACTCTTGCCTAGAAAATCCCATGGATGGAGGAGCCTCGTAGGCTGCAGTCCGTGGGGTCGCTAAGGGTCGGACACGACTGAGCGACTTCACTTTCACTTTTCACTTTCACACATTGGAGAAGGAAATGGGAACCCACTCCAGTGTTTTTGCCTGGAGAATCCCAGGGACAGGGGAGCCTGGTGGGCTTCCGTCTATGGGGTCACACAGAGTCAGACACGACTGAAGTGACTTAGCAGCAGCAGCAGCAGCAGTCCTTAAAAGATGCTATAGGCTCTCAACCTGTTTGGCCTGTGAATTTCAGTCTAGCAAAGATCTAAAGATCATGCTGGTGCACTTTTTAAAGGACTTTCCATCACGCTTCCTCTTGTAGACCCCACAAGGCCACTGTCGTCTGAGCTTTCCTGTCCCCTAGGCTCATCCACCCATCTCTGTCCCACTCATCTCACTCCAGCCACCTTGAAGGAGCCCAGCCAGCCTCTGCCTGGACAGTGCCCCAACTCCACGTGCACCGCTTCATGATTTTGTCTCCAGAAGGGATTCTCAGAGAGGCCTCCCTGCCTTCCCCCATCTCTTCTGGGGCCCTCATCTGTCTTTGCTTTCATCCTGGCACCTGTCACTAGTGACCTTATATCACTTACACTTTTACTGGTGGTCCATCCACCTGGGAATGAGCAGAGTGAGGGAAGGTGCTGTATCCCTGGGCCCCACACAATAGCATTGGGCACTTGGAAGTTCAAGAAATATTTCTTGAAGACACCTAGCTCTCTGTGTGTTAGAACGTGGTACATGATAATAAGTTCATGTTTAGTATACAGGGACAAGCCAAGAAACACCAAACATGTCAATACCCAGAAGTGGCAAAGACTTGTTCGTTGTCAACTGACTTCCAATGGATGAATCAGGAATTTCTGGATGTGAACCCCCGACTCAACTTCCTCCCTCCAGCCCTCCCCAAACCAACAGAATATTGCTGAGACCTATTAATTTTGTTTCTAAACAAAGATATCTAAGGCATTAAAACCCCACACAAATTTCTTCTTTATGAATGTTGAATCACTAACTCAATTTATTGCATCCTTTGAGTCATGCATGTCTCATTTCATAAAACATATTCTTTCTAAATTAGCATTTTACATAAGGATTGAAGCAGAATGTTGAACTCAGTTTAACAGAGTCTCAGCACTAATTTCTGGAAATGAATTCCACTTAAAAAAAGATCCTGTTCCCTTAAGAGAGGTGAACACTGCATCTAAAAAACTATTTTTTCTCCTAAAGATAATTTGGAAGGAGTTCTCCTACCCTGGAGAGAATGTCCAGATTTAAGTTACATAAAATAAAAGAGGTCTATTTATCATGACCCACTCTCAAGTGCCAGGGCTCTGTGGGATGCTGGGCAAGGGGCATGAAGTTACCAGCTCCATGGACTGGTAAATTGTCCTTCCATAATGCCCTTGTAAATTCCATAGAAAATAAAGTTATATTTAACCCAGAATTTCTGGAACAATAGGGTGTCAGTCAGGCAAGGAGTTCTTGACTTTTTAGGCAGACTATTGTTAGTTATTTCTGCCAAATATGCTTTACCTTTAAAAAGTGCTACAGGAGTAGTATTCTACTGTATATATGTACCTCATTTCCTTTATCCAGTCATCTGTCAATGGACATCTAGATTGTTTCCATGTCCTGGCTACTGTAAATGGTGCTGCAATGAACATTTGAGTACATGTGTCATTTTGAATTATGGTTTTCTCACGGTATATGCCCAGTCAAAGGACTTCCACTGGACAGCTAGTGGGATTGCTGGATCATATGTTAGCTCTATTTTTTTTAAGGAACCTCCATATTGTTTCTCCATATAGTAGCTGTCTCAATTTACATTCCCACCAATGATGCAAGAGGGTTCCCCTTTCTCCACATTTTCTCCAGCATTTATTGTTTGTAGATTTCTTGATGATGGCCATTCTGACTGGTGTGAAGTGATTCCTCATTATAGTTTTGATCTGAATTTCTCTAATAACTAGTGATGAGCATCTTTTCATGTGTCTCTTGGCAATATTACTCAGCCATAAAAAGGAATGAAATTGTAGTGATGCGGATGGACCTAGAGTTTTTCATACAGAGTGAAATAAGTCAGAAAGAAAAAAAATTGTATATTAAAATATATTTGTGTGATCTAGAAAAATGGTGTAGGTAAGCCTATTTGCAAGGCAGGAATATGAAAGCAGACATAGAGAATGTGTGTGTGGACACAGGGCAGTGGTGAGATGAATTGGGAGACTGATTTTATACACTACCATGTGTAAACAAAGATCATGGCATCTGGTCCCATCACTTCATGGCAAATAGATGGAAGAACAGTGGAAACAATGTCAGACTTTATTTCTGGGGCTCCAAAATCACTGCGGATGCTGACTGAAGCCATGAAATTAAAAGACGCTTACTCCTTGGAAGGAAAGTTATGACCAACCTATATAGTATATTAAAAAGCAGAGACATTACTTTGCCAACAAAGTTCCGTCTAGTCAAGGCTATGGTTTTTCCAGTGGTCATGTATGGATGTGAGAGTTGGACTGTGAAGAAAGCTGATCGCCAAAGAATTGATGCTTTTGAACTGTGGTGCTGGAGAAGACTCTTGAGAATCCCTTGGACTGCAAGGAGATCCAACCAGTACATTCTAAAGGAGATCAATCCTGGGTGTTCATTGGAAGGACTGATGCTAAAGCTGAAACTCCAATAACTTGGCCACCTCATGCGACGAGTTGACTCACTGGAAAAGACTCTGATGCTAGGAAGGATTGGGGGCGGGAGGAGAAGGGGACAACAGAGAATGAGATGGCTGGATGGCATCACCGACTTTATGGACATGAGTTTGAGTGAACTCCGGGAGTTGGTGATGGACAGGGAGGCCTGGCGTGCTGTGATTCATGGGGTCGCAAAGAGTCGGACACGACTGAGCGACTGAAGTGAACTGAACTGAACTGATGTGTAAAACAGACAGCTAGTGGGTACCTGCTGTATAGCACAGGGAGCTCAGCTCGGTGTTCTATGGTGACCTGGATGGATGGGATGGGTAGGCAAGGCAGGGCAATGAAGGAGGAGATATATGTATACATAGTTGGAGAAGATTCTTGAGAGTCCCTTATACTGCAAGGAGATCCAACCAGTCCATTCTAAAGGAGATCAATCCTGGATGTTCATTGGAGGGACTGAGGCTAAAGCTGAAACTGCAATATTTTGGCCACCTCATGCGACGAGTTGACTCACTGGAAAAGACTCTGATGCTGGGAAAGGTTGGGGGCGGGAGGAGAAGGGGACGACGGAGAATGAGATGGCTGGATGGCATCACCGACTCTGTGGACATGCGTTTGAGTGAACTCCGGGAGTTGGTGATGGACAGGGAGGCCTGGCGTGCTGTGATTCATGGGGTCGCGGAGAGTCGGACACGACTGAGCGACTGAACTGAACTAAACTGAACTGATAGCTAATTCACTGTTGTACAACATTGTAAAGCAACTATATCCCAATTTTTAAAAAAGTGCTTCAGGAGATAACAAAGCTGTGGGCCATATATTTATAAAAGAGAGTATTCAGCATTCATGGATACGTATGTGTCATTTAGCTGGAAAGGCCCTGGGATGCAAGTTGGGAGCCTATGGTTCAGTCCTCAAGTTAAACTGCGTGCAGGCTTCTGCATTGGCTTGCCAGTAATAATAGACTGCTGATAATTAGCATTATATATTAAATGTATATTATACAAATTATGTAATTAGACATTATATAATCATAAAAGTGATAATAGTCAATACTTCTTGAGTGTTTTTTCTCTGCCAAATGCCATTTGAAGCCCCTTACAGGTGCTGCCTTGTTGAATTCTCACATGCATAGTACTGGGCAGTACTATGATCTCTCATTTTAGATGAAGACTTTGGGGTACAGAGGTTAGGTGGCTTGGTCAAGATCATGGAGCTGGTAAATAGCAACGTCACCTCTGAGCTCTGGCCCCAGATGCCACGATGAAAATGAGGGCAGGTGAGGGCCCAGGGAGTGATAGGGAAGGTAGAGGGTGAGCAGGCTGGACTCTCTGAGAATCCCTCCTGGAATAGGGTCATGAAGAGGTCTTCAGGGAGCCTCCAGGCAGAGGGCTACCTGGGCTGCTTCAAGGGGTGGCAGGTGTGGCTGTTCAAAGATGCGCAGATGAACCCAGGGGACAGGAAGGCTCAGATCACAGTGGCCTCAAGGGGTCTGCAAGGAATTACAATTCTGTTTTGAATATATGGGAAGCCTTTTGAGAAGGGTGTTAAAACAATCTTTAGATCTTTGCTAGATTTGAATTCAGAGATTGAGAGCCCACAGCATGCTTTGGGGACCATAATTATGCAACTTCAGTCTCCTTCTGGGTAACAGTGGTGCTTGTTGGGTTTATGTGAAATGAACTGAGTAAAGCTATTTTCCCAAATGCTCAACATTCTAATTCTGCCAGAGATTTTGCTCTTGGCCATAAGAGCTGAGTCTCAACTTCCATTTCTCACTCATCATACTCCATTTCCCACCTTTTACACAGTTTCCATTCTGAGCTAAAGAAAAAAGCAAAGCTGGACTGTAGCCTTGGCATCCAGGGGCAGGAGCCACAAGTTCAGTCTCAGGGAGAGTCAGTCTCTGCCATCCGTGTGCTCAGACCTTTAGTTCTGAAGACCCAGCCATGACTGGCTTCCCAAGTAGTGCTCTAGACTGGAACCCTCATTCTCTGCACACTGGTCATCTTCAGCCTTAGGTCTCCTCACTCTCTGCCCCTTGCTCTGTTCCAATTTGAAGGCTTTCTACAAGACTCTCCTGGCTCAGGTGTGCACACTCATAACACGTGAGCATGTGAACATCAGAACATGGATATGCATACCCAGGACATCAGAACAAAGCAGGCCAGCACATTCATCAGACTGGAGAAACGTGTGCTGTTGGAGAGCATTCAAGGATTGTTGGTTTCACTTTTCTCCAGCCCAGTAATGAGGGAAAAGAGAAGAATGAGCAAGGGCGGGGGGGGACTGAGTCCCTTTGAGATAATGAAGAGTGAGCTGTCACTGCACACCATCAGAGATGGCTTTTGGGAGGAGACTTGTCACGGGGATGTGAGCCGACAAGGCTGTGGACACCTCAACTGCGAGGTCTCCATCAAGAGAATGTGCCAGAGTGGGCCTAGCTCAGACAGCATCTACCTGTGAATGTCAAAACTGGCTTGAAGGCTAGTATTTGTTTCTCTGGCCCACTCCCTCATTATTTCCATTCTGTACGTTCTGACCCAGCAGGAGAAATGCTGGAGGTGGATACAGACCATCCTGAATATCCTCTGTTTTGAGTAGCATCTCAGGCCCCGCCAAGTTACACAACTCACATACTGGGCCAAAGCGGGCACCTATAAAAAGAGCCTCTCTCACAAACACTGCTGCTACAGACACACACACACACACACACAGAGTGCTGGAGAGCCTCCCGCACAAACTACTACCTCGTGCACACAGGAAGTCCTGGATTTAATGGCTGGGCTTATCTTGTGCAACATTCCCAAGGCTCCATTTTTCATTAAGCAATTTTTAAAGAGTTTTATGACCCCGTGAACAATAATTTTTTTTAGTGAAAGCAGACTAAATTGTAAGTGGCGGTAATTACACCAAACTAATTGTAGGCAAAATTAGTAAGAGGTCAGATCCGTTTGGTCGCAAAAGAAAATATATGCTTGGATCACACCTTAAATGATCTCCTGGAAGCTAATTCATCACCGAAAAAAAAGGAATCTTCCTAAATTAACAGTAGTCTCTCCAAGAACATTTGCAGGGAATAAGATTTCCTCTTTGGTTTGGGTTTTCGTTAGATACCTAATGTATGCATGTGTGTGTGTGTGTGTGTCTGCCTGTGTGTCTTCGTGTGTGTGTTGCACATGTACACTGGATTGGATTATAGGTTTTCACAGCACCAGTCCAGATAGCTAAACACCTCCTTAGTGGAGCGCAGACTGTGATCTAGAAGCCAGAATACTTAGTGCATCTTAGTGCCCTCAGAGCTTGTGATGGGACCTTATCCAGCTCAATCCTTCTCTCCTAGATGGGATCATTGCTGCCACCTCACTATAATGGAGGAGTACTTTACAAAATTTCTAGGAGGACGAAAATCAGGTGCCTCTCCTGTACACATGCTCAGTAGATGTTAGCAGTCCTCCAGCTGGCCATCAGTGCTTGGGGACTGAGACAGCCGTAGCTTCTGCACATGTGTCCAGTGATGTCCAGTGTCCATGTGGTGGGAAAAGAGGTCCAGTAGAAGCCCCGTTAGGCCATACGCTCCCTTTACAATCTGGGTCCCGAGAAAGGGTCATCCAGCCAGTCACAAAATGTGTCCAGTGACAGGAAGCTCACAGGTCCTCCTCACAAGGAGTATCATCTGGGCACTCAGTAACCTTTTACCTGTAATGAAAGGATGCCCTCACTTTTCTCAGCCCTCTGGTTCCTGACAAGCTATTATCTGAGCATCCACACCCTATCAAGACAGTATGGGTCCCTCTAATAGTTACCCTCCAAGGTCTAGGGATGGAAGTGGGGGATCTTTCCAGTTTAGCCCAGGGGTAAACTCAAAATAATCGTGAGGCAATGGTGGTCGGAGATGCCAGTCTGTACCAGGACTTCAGTAGAACTGAGAACTGGGGATTCTATTCCAGGGCATGGAGGTCCCTGTGGACTATTTTCCATGACAGATCCTGCATTGCCTCCTTTGGCTTATTTCACAAGATTTTTGTGGACTGCTCCTGCCTACTTTGTGAAGCTGTATTGCCTACCACACTGTACCCATCTGAGACCACTCTGTGCCTTTGACTTGAACATAGTGTTCCTTCTGGAACTCCCTCCCTGCTACTTCTCCACCCACCTATATAACTGCCCCTCATCCTTCAAAACAAGTCAAGTATCACAGTCTAATTGATGAAGGGGTCCTCATCTCTCATGTGGGATAGGTATCCCTGCTCTGTCTTTTATAGAATGCAGAGTTTTCATCCCCAAAAGCACTTTTCATGCTGTATCGTCGTCATCAATTACCTACTCCATGACAGCCCCACCTTCACCAGGCCTTGAGTCCCCATTCCCAGCAGGCGTGTCTGTGAACCCAGCATCCAGCCTCATGCCTGGAAGTGGGGTGGGGGAAGCAGTCGATAAATGTTTGTGAAATGAATGAATGGGTCATGCTGCCTACAGGTCACTCTTCAGTGGCTACATCAAGTTTTCTTTGGTCAGTTTTCAAAAATAAGCAGCACTTCCAGGAAAGCACACCTAGCATATGCTCACTTCCAGAAAATTCCACACCAGGGTTAAAGGCATGGTTTTGACCAGCATTCTGGACCCAAACGTTAGTGCAACACCCGAGTTGACATCACTGAGGAAGAAGAGGAAGGGGACAATAGGAAATACAGGAAGATGAGGTTCGGAACAGCTGGGTAAACTCATAAAGAAGCTAACCTTTGCCCCTGTCTCATCCAACTACCCAGCTTCCCAGGCAGAGTGAGGCAGGGACGTATGCAGATCCCTGGCCCAAAGGGAGAAACGCTCCAGCAAGTCCTCATGGCCTCTGGCTGAGAAAGGTTCCCAGGAAGAAAGGCCAGTCAGAAGTTCAGGTTTTGCATAGAGACAATATGGCTGCAACGACTCAGATCCATCCTGAAATCTTTCAGCAGTGGCTTCAGCCAAGTAGCTACAAGAAGGGCCCTCAGAGATACAAAATCTAAGAAAAATAGTCCTGGCATCTAATTACAACAGTGCAGTTTGCTGCTTTTATCTGTAATTGGACTGTATAGTCTTTCATTCTAATTTACTTTACATCTAAACTGTGATAATCAAGACAAGCAGAACAGAATGGTCTCTAACTGGCTATCCTACTGACACCCGTTAATGCCTAATTATAACAACTAAATTAAAGATGCGACTGTAAAGAGGTGGAATATCAGTTTGAAGCATTTAATTCTGTGGAAAGAAGTAGAGATTTTAAAACCCAAGTAAGAAAATCAATATTATGCCTCATTATATTGGTATTGCCAAACAGATTAATGAAATTAAGTATTTTGTTGTGTTGCTTTTCTTTTTCCCAATGTTATCCTGATGCAATGATGGTTTGTAATGAAGGAGTACTGCAGGGGAAGAAGTCTAAATGCAGAGCCAATTTATACACCGAAATTGGGAGATAGCTAATCTCATTTATAGAGCAAAGGTTTTCTTTTGATATGGGTAGATTTTTAGATAGGCATCATGGGTCTGGACTTTGCAGTGTCATGGAACCAAAGTAAAATCAACCCAAAGCTAAGGGAAAGTGCTTTCTCTCCCCTTCTCATGAGCAGACGTGTCGACAGGGACCATCTTGACAATGTCAGAGTTCACAGACACTGCAGTTTGGGAAAAACATCCTTGAAACTTGCTGTGCCGGTGGCCGCCCAGTCTATCCCAGGCTAACAATGGCCATCCATGAAAATGCAGAATGTCAGGGGCAGAGGAAAGCTGGGCAGATGAACAGATGATTTACCACATCTCCAAGAGCCATTTGGTTGGTTGAAAATTGGAGAAGACACAGTGAGATGAAGTCACTGTTCAGGTTTAACAGCAAAGCTTGGAAGTAGAAGGCCCAAGGTTTGCAAAGGGAAGCTGTGATGCTCCCGGGTGAGGCAGCGCACACGCGTCCCAGACAAAGTGGCAGCAACACGTCCACTCAACCTGCCCCATACGCTTTTATTTTGTTTGCTTACTGTTTCTTCCTTCCTTTCTCCTTTCCTTCTTTCTTCTTTTTTCTTTCCCTTTCTGCTTTCCTTCTTCCTCCCTCCCTCTCTGTCTTTCTTTCCGACAATTGCCCATCCTAATTTCTAAGTCTTTTAATTCCAGGTCAACATAGGACTCAAAAACGCTAATAAAAATTGGCACATGATGACAGCTGAGTCAGCATCTGAGTCATCCATTTTAGTGCCCAGGCCACAGACTTGCATGACAGCAGATCTTTGAAGAATCCAAAGATCTTGAGAGGGAGACTAATCATTTTGAGCAATCTCTGGAAATATCGTGGGATTGGATTTCCTGACCAGCGAATTCCTGTGAGTGAACAACTTGAGGGTTATGGTTTCAGACCTCTTCTCGGGCCAAGGACAGTATGACAATGAAGCAGGCTAAGGTCTTGCACCATGGAGCTTTCATTTACTCCATTTATACTTTCATTTATAACTACTTTCATTTATAACCGGTTTAGGTGGGGCTGCTAGACCCATTTGGTAGAAGGAACTGAGAGCTGGGGACCAACCTGGAAGGAAAACCCAGCTTCAGGAAACATACCCCGAACTTCCAAAAGTCCAAAAACTTTTGAATCCCAGATTTCAAAAATCAAGAAAGAAAACATGTGAATTTCCACTTATAATTAAATTTTTGTGTTTGGAAAAGAAAAATTTATTGTGAATTTTCATACGCCATCATGTTTTCAGATTCCGGGGCGTTTACCCATCTGGTAAGCACATGCATGATATGAAGGCAAGGATGGTGGTTCCCTGGAGACAGTGATCACTACAGGCATGGGAGGGGTCACAAGCCCCATGAGAAAGGGACAGTATAGCTCTTGATCCTGCAGGACCAGAGATGCCTCTAATTGTTCCTGGTCTGCAGGCATTCAGAGAGAAATGGCTGCAACCTCCTACCAGTCCCGCCTGTCAGTTGCACAAACAAAGCCAAATAAAAATTGTTAGCGGCCGCTGGTCCCACTGCAACAGATGTGGTGCCTCTGTACCATCTTGTTTGCTCTTAAGGGCTTTAAAAAAAAAACTGAAAACAGACAGATGTAGCTTGTCCCTTCCATCTTATTTACAAGGCTGCAGGAGCACCTGTGGAAGAACGGGTTCCTGCAGAAATCCTTGACTCCCACTCAGATGACCTGAGACTAAACCAGCCAGCTCAGCAAACCCATCTGCAAATGATTCTGGGTCCATCTGCGCATGTTTGCTCTAGACCTGGAGGAACTCAAAGAATCATCCTCAGAATAATCCCAGGTGCATAGCATCACCACACCTTCTGTGCATGTGATCTTTACAACGTGTACACCTTCATCCACACATATGCTGAAGACCTGCTGTGTGCTGCTTGGCCCTGAGGTCTGTGGGCTGACTCTTGGTTCAGCCCAACTCCCCATCACACAGGCTGCTTCTGTTATCTGGCCTGTATCCCTTTAGCCTTGGCTTTGAGAGCAGAGCCCCCAACAGCCAGTGAGGGCTGTAAGGCCTCTGACCATCCCTGCATTGTTTCTTCTGGTTTCAGATGAAGTGGCTGGTGTAGAAAACCAACATGGAAGCAACCAGAGTGAATCCTACCCCTGAAAACAAAGAAGAGTCATACTTCTAAGCAGAGCTGGGGCTGTGGGGTATCCCCTGCTCTCAGCTTGACTCCAGGCACCTTAGAAAGCCACAGCCCCATACATACCATTAAAGACCATTTTCCTAGTAATTTATTTCATTGGCAAGGGTGATGGAAGGGCAATGACACAACTTGTGACTTTGTGTAACAACTGCCTCTTTTTCTTAAACTTTAGGCCAAAGCTTTTGCTGTATAACAAGCCACTCTAAAATTTAGTGGCTTAAAAACAATCACATTTAGCTCGTGCTTCTATGAGTTGGTTGGGTGGCACTTTTGGTTCAGGCTGGCTCAGATAATCACAACTAGGCTCACTTGGGCATCTGTGGTCAGCTGGTGAGTAGGCTCAGGGCTGGATGTTCTAAGATGTTCTTGGTCAGACTTCTGGCATCTGGCAGGCTGTTGGCCAGGATGATGAGGGTGGCTGGGCCGCATGGCTCTCATCTGGACCACAGGGCTTTCATCATGTAGCAGCCCAGCCCTGGCTTCCTCCCGTGGTGGTCATAGCAAGAGAGTGAAGCCAAATGTGCGTTCGAATCTCTGCCCATAGCTTGTTTCCCACTGTCCCATTGGCTACAGCAAGTCCCGTAGCCAAGACTAGAGTCAGTGTGGGGGCACTGCTTAAGAGTTTGGATGCCAGAACAGGAGGAATTCGTAACCATTTTTGCATCCACTACAGTCGTCTTTTGTTTATTTTTCATTCTCTAGTCTTTTTCATTCAATGACTCGATCATTTATTTTCAACACTAAGTGTTTATAAATGATGTACAAGTTCAGCTTTGCAATCCCCAATTGTTTGCTCGAAAGAACTACTGTATGCCAACTAAGTACTAGGACTCTATTAGTAGAGAGTTTACTTTGAACTTGATTTTCAATGATGTTTTTAAAAGTCATTATTATATAGCTTTATGTATTTCTGCTAGCTCAGGAGACTTCTAGAAATGAACTAGATATCTGTGCCCTAATGTGGAAAACTATTCTGATATATGAAGTGAATTAAAAAAAGAAACTGACAGTTATACATGCACACTGTATGAGTTCATTGTTAAAGTGTGTATGCCATGTATATTGTATAACACATATGACACATGGGACACACACACATGCAAACATGCATGGGAATAAAAACATACCAAAAAAAAAAGTTCAGCTTTGATTCCCTATTTAGCACACAACATTTAGGAAAAAAAATTTATATTACAGTTAGATCAATTGTTTGCCTGTATTTTTTCTACTTTCACTATGTTTTAGTTTTAAAATTTGGCTTATTTCCTCTTCTTTAGATCTTTTTAAAGCCATAAGTTGTGTTTAATTCTCAGTATACCATGGATATTTGAAAAGTGTATATATTTGTTTGACACAGGTATGCAGTTACAAACAAATGTAAATTATATTTGGATATAGGATCAACCTTGTTAGTAGTATTTTAAAATTTTCTCTACTGTCGTTATCTGCCTGATCTGTTCATTTCTGAAAGGAGAACATCATGTTGTTTTCATGGGTTTTTACTTGATATATATTTGTGCAAGATTTGACAGGAAGTAAGAAATAATTATACAAGAATCATGTATTTTTATACTCCTGGTGAAGTAAATTTTTATCAGGATAAAATAACTCCTTTATCCTGCTTTATGTTTGTTGTGTAGAGTTTCCTGTCCTATTGACATGGGCCAAGAATCGATAGAGCCGTTAATAGTGAGGGTGCTGGTTTACTAGCTCATTTATCGAGTGAGTATAATTGTGAATTAGTGTGCTTTTTTACAGTAAAATTTGCTAATATATTTAAAATTATAAAAATGCTTATCCTATTTTAAAATTGAAATTTTATGGAGATAATTATAGATTCATATTCAGTTGAAAGGAAAGATACAGATAAATTCCATGTACCTCTTTCTAGTTTTCACTGCTGATAGCATTTTGCAAAACAAGAGTATAATATCACAACCAAGACCAGGACATTGATACAAGCCACAAATATCACTCCAATGTCTCCAATTTTACTTGGACACAATTATACTGTTACATATATGTACATGTTATATATATGTATGAGTTATGTATATTCAGTTCAGTTCAGTCGCTCAGTCGTGTCCGACTCTCCGCAACCCCATGAATCACAGCACGCCAGGCCTCCCTGTCCATCACCAACTCCTGGAGTTCACTCAAACTCATGTCCACAGAGTCGGTGATGCCATCCAACCATCTCATTCTCGGTTGTCCCCTTCTCCTCCCGCCCCCAACATTTCCCAGCATCAGAGTCTTTTCCAGTGAGTCAACTCGTCTCATGAGGTGGCCAAAGTATTGCAGTTTCAACTTTAGCATCAGTCCTTCCAGTGAACACCCAGGATTGATCTCCTTTAGAATATTCAGTTCTATACAATTTAATCATGTGTACAGGTTTGCATATATGCCACCACAGTCTAAATACAGGACCTTCCATCATCACAAAATTCCCTCATCACTTTTACAATCATACCTTCCTCCCTCCCATTCTCCATCACTTGTCCCTAATTCCTGCATTTATAGCATTTTGTCATTCGAAAAATGTTCTATAAAATATTAAATAGTATGTAACATTTGGAGATTAGATTTTTTTCACTCAGATTATTTCCTGAAGATCCATTCAAGTTGCTGCATGTATCAATAGATTTCTTATTTCTATTGCTGAGTGATTATTTCTTGTACTGTGTATACATACCACAATTTAACCATTCACCTGCTGAATTCATCTGAGCTGTCTCTAGTTTTGGGGCTATTATGAATAAAGCCACTATAAAAATTCACATGTAAGTGCTTTTGTGAACATAGTTTTAATTTCTCTGGAATAAATATTCAGGAGTACAATGGGGTTTCTCAGGCAATTTCATGTTCAGTTTTATAAAAAAAACTGACCAACCATTTTCAGGGATGGCTATATCATCTTATATTTCCATCAATAAAGTATTAGTGATTTAGTTTTTCCACATCCTTGCTAGCCTTTGATAATGTCACAATTTTTATTGTCACCATTCTGATCTGTATGTAGTGATATCTCATTATGGTTTTAATATACATTTCCCTGCTGGTTCACTATGTTAAATATCATTTCATGTGCTTATTTGCCATCTGCATATCATCTTCATTGAAAAATCTGTGTCTTTTGCATATTTTCTAATTTGAGTGTATTGAGTTTTGAGTGTTCTTTAGATATTCAGAATACTAGTCCTTTGTTGAATAAGTGGTTTACAAATATTTCCACACAGCTTATTGCTTATCTTTCATCCTCCTCAACCTGGACTTTCACAGAGGAAAATCTTTTAACTTTGATGAAGTCCAATTTATCAAACTTTTCTTTTATGGATTGTGTTTTGGTGCCAGATCTAAGGACTCTGCCTAGCCTTAGATATCAAAATCTTTTCTTTCTGTTTTTCTTAAAAATTTTATGTGGTGGTTTAGTTACTAAATGTCTGACTTTGCCACCCCATGAACTGTAACCTGCCAGGCTCCTCTGTCTATGAGATTCTTCAGGCAAGAACACTGGAGTGGGTTGCCATTTCCTTCTCCAGGGAATCTTCCTGACCCAGGAATCAAACCCAGGTCTCCTGCATTACAGACAGATTCTTTACTGACTGAGCTAATGATTTAAGTCCATAGTCAATTTTGAGTTAATCTGAGGTTTAACTTGAGTTTAATTTTCTTACCTGTAGTAAGAAATTTTCTTACCCCTAAGAAATTTTCTTACCCCTATTCTAGCACCATTTGTTGAAAAGACTACCCTTCCTTCACTGAATTGCTTTCACTCCTTTGTAAAAAAGAATATGGAATTTATATTTTAAAAAATGTACAGTAAGATTGAAGGCAAAAGGAAAAGAGGACAGGAAAAGATGAGACAGTTAGATAGCATCGCCAACTCAATAGACATGAATTTAAGCAAACTCGGAGAGATAGTGAAGGACAGGGAAGCCTAACATGCTGCAATTCATGGGGTCACAAAGAGTTGGTCACAACTTATCAACTGAACAACAACATTGTTTGTAAACTGTAAAACATTAGAAGTAACTTTTTATAATAAAGAGATCTACATATACAAGTGTATAAATAAAAATATATATCATGTAGATAATATATGCTTGTGTGTTTAGATAGTAAATCACCAGAAAGCAAATGATTTTTAATAATAGAGATAAATTGAGGTTTAAAAAACATGGAATACTTAATGAATTTGTGTCTCATTCTTATGCAGTATCCATGTTAATCTTCTCTTATCATTCCCAAACTTTTTATATGCACTATCAGAATGCATACTGCTCATATGTTTTGACTCATCATTTTTGCTTATGAAAATTCCTTTCTAAAGATGCAGTATGTGCCCACAGCTATTTATACAGCATTATTTATAATAGCTAATAAAGAAAGACGGTGATAAGTCCAAAAATGCTACACAGGAAAAGTGTGTTAGTCATCCATTGCTGTGTAACAAATTGCCCCAAAATTTAGCAACTTAAAACAATAGCTTATGTCATAATGTCTCTGATATCTACCCATGACTTATCTGGGTCCTCTAAATGAGAAAGACTGCTTTCAGATGGCAGCTGAGGCTCAAGTTTTTCCCTGAAAGTTCAACTGGGAAAGGATCCATGCCCAAGCTTATTCATGTAGTTTCTGGCAGGTTTCAGTTCCTTGTAGGCTTCTGGACAGAGGCATCAGTTCCTCTTTGGGTTTTGGTCAGAGCCTATCATTGGAAGGACTGATGTTGAAGCTGAAACTCCAATACTTTGGCCACATGATGCGAAGAGCTGACTCATTTGAAAAGACCCTGATGCTGGGAAACATTGAGGGCAGGAGGAGAAGGGGACGACAGAGGATAAGATGGTTGGATGGCATCACCAACTCAATGGACATAGGTTTGGGTGAACTCCGGGAGTTGGTGATGGACAGGGAGGCCTGGCATTCTGCGATTCATGGGGTCACAAAGAGTCAGACACAACTGAGCGACTGAACTGAACTATCTTTAGTTTATTGATTTGTGGGCTCCTCCATGTTGTAACTTGCTTTACTGTAATGAACAAGCAGAATGAATGCAAGCCAGTGGAGGAGTCCGTTGTCACCTAATCACAGAAATGACTTCTAATTGACTTTGCTGTATTCTATTCACTAGAAGCAAATTCCTAGATCCAGCATACTCAAAGTAAGGGGAAAGATATGAGTGGAAATACAAGGAGGCAGAGATTTGGTAATCTACATCAGAAGTTGCCTGCCACAATAAGTAAATAACTACATTTTATTTGTTTATACATATACAACTCAATGTTGTGAATCCATTGAATTTTCTACAGTAATTGCATTGTGTATGGTATTGCTGTCATCAGTAATGAAAAAAACCTCAATGACTTGTGATTCCATATCAAGCATTCAAAATATGCTGAACTGGAGCCCAAGGGGAAGATGAGAAAAATATTAGATGGAAAAATATCTGATCAAGGCTGAGAATTTTTCAGGTTAACTCAAAAAATATAAACTTCAAATAAATCCAAAAGCTCCAAGTGCACCAGCCCCAAGCATCCTATATCATGCATTGAACCTGGCTGGTACACTTGGATGAACCAGAGGGATGGGATGAGGAGGGAGGTGGGAGGGGGGTTCACGATGGGGAACACATGTACACCCGGGGCAGATTCATGTCAATGTATGGCAAAACCAATACAATAATGTAAAATAATTAGCCTCCAATTAAAATAAATAAATTTTTAAAAAATCCAAAAGCTCAAGGATCTTCCAGTAGGTAAAATGAAAGTCATACCAATGGATACTTTATCATAATTGCTAGAAAACTATGGTTAAAGAGAAATCTTAAACCAGGAAGAAAATGATTCTGAGAAACAAAGTATAAAAATGACTGTTTATCTCTTATCAGAAATACTGAAAGTCAGAAGACAATAGAATTATCCCTTTAAAATACTGAGGGGAAAAAATTGTCAACCTAAAATTATATATCCAGTGAAAATACTAATCAAAACTAAAAGTAAAATAGAGACATTTTAAGATAAGCAAAACCAAAAAGTTCATCACTAGTTGACCTATTACACGAGAAATGAAGGAATTTCTTCAGGCTAAAGAGAAATGATACAAGATGGAAACTTCAGCCTACATGAATGAAGAGCCCTAGAAATGGCAAATACGTGGAGTGAATACGAAATACATTTTCCTCATTTATTAATTTCTTTAAACATTATTTGATTATTGGAAGAAAGAAAATAATACTGTATTGTAGATTTTCCTTATATGTAGAAGTAAAATGTATGTCAACAACAGTAGGAAGGATGGGAGGGTGATTACTGGACGTATACTAAATACTAAAACCAACAAAGAGGTCTAGACATAAAAAATAAAGAATAAAAAAATGAAATACTAAAAATTTTTGATTAGTCTAAGAGTAGAAGAAAAGGAACAATGAGAAAATAGAAAACCAATGTGACTCAATAATAATAATATTATTAAACCCTATTAATATTAGAAACTGCAATACTTTGGCCACCTCATGCGACGAGTTGATTCACTGGAAAAGACTGGAAAAGACTCTGATGCTGGGAAAGGTTGGGGAGGAGAAGGGGACGACGGAGAATGAGATGGCTGGATGGCATCACCGACTCTGTGGACATGAGTTTGAGTGTACTCCGGGAGTTGGTGATGGACAGGGAGGCCTGGCGTGCTGTGATTCATGGGGTCGCGGAGAGTTGGACACGACTGAGCGACTGAACTGAACTGAAAGCATAAAGACAAAACTATATGCTGACTGTAAAAAACACTCATCAAATATAAAGACACAGATAAGATAAATATAAAAGGATGGTAAAAAAGATATATTAAAAGTAAGAATGAGAAAGGTGATACAGCTATATTCCAATCATACAAAGAAGATTTCAAGATAAAAATATTTCTAAAAATAAAAAGAAACATTTCCTACTGACAAAGGGTGAATTGTTCAAGAAGACATGCGGAGTGAATGCACACATGACAGCAGATCTTCAAAACACACAAAGCGAAAACAGATAAAGCAGTGGGAGAAACAGACAAATTTAGAATTATAATGGAAGACTTTTATCTTCTCTCCAGTAGTTGATAGAATAAAAAGAAAAAAGAATATTTGAATATTCCCAACCAACTTAACCTAACTGAGCTACATAAAATACAACATTCAAAATCAAAATGCATATGTACATATGGAAAATTCACCAAAATAGACCATCTGTTGAGAGATTAAAGAAGACTCAATAAATATCATACATTGAAACAGAGTATTTTGTGAATATCATAGAATTAAATTGTTAAAATTATTAATGACAAAATTAGCAAACATTAAAAAATTTTAATATACAATGATTGGAAATTAAACAAAATATTCTAAATATGCCATGGATCAGAGAAAAATCATAATGCAAATTATAAGTTATTTTAAAAGGAATAATAATGAAAACAAAGCACTTTAAAAATTTTAGGATACAATGAAAGCAGCATCTGAGGTAATATTATAGCATTAACTGCTTATATTAGAAAAATGAAAAGGCTTAAAGCAAAAAAAAAAGAAAATAGTGTAAGAGTCTAGAAATAGATCCACATCTATAGAGGCAAAGATGTTTGACAAAGTCACCACAGTAATTCAACAGGGGAAATAATAGTCTTTTCAACAAAAAGTTCTGAAAGATCTCAATATCCATATGAAACAAGATGATCTTTAATATCTACCTTACACCACTGACAATATTTAATTCAGTGTAAACTGTAGACCTAAACCTAAAAGCTCCTGTTAGAAAAGATAGGAGAATATCTTCACATCCTCAGGGCAGGCAAAGATGTCTTAGTGAAGAACCCAAAAGCATTAAATAAAAAAGAAAATAAATACTGATCAATTTAACTCCGTGAAAATTAAAAACATTCATCAACAAATATTGATAAATAAATGGATATGCAAGATAAAGACAGGAGAAATATGTCAAATGACTGTACTTAGAATATACAAATACATCCTATATGTCATAATAAGATGCCCCAGAACCACTGGGCAAAAAGCTTGAACATAACTTCACAAAGAAAGATATATGAATGGCTAGTATGCACATACCACAGGGCTCAGCATTATTAATCATCAGGGACATGCACACTAAAGCCCTAAATGAGATACCACTTCAAACTTTAAAATGGTTGAAATCAAAAAAGAGTGACCACACCAAATGCTGTTGAGGATGTGGAGCACCTAGAACTCTTATACACTAGTGATGGTAGAGGAAAGTGGTAAAGCTAAGACTTAGGAAATTAGTTTGGCGATTTCTTATAAAATTACACATATGACCAAAACAAAGAAAGAAAGAAGGAGAAAGAAAAAAGGACCCAAATGTCCACTAATAGAATAGACAAATAAACAGTGGTGTTTTCATACAGTGATGTACTCCTGGGCAATAAAAGAAAAGACTATTAATACATGCAACAATATTGAAGAATCTCAAAAGCATTTTTCTGAGCAAAAAGAATGCAGTGATTCCACTTATATGAAACAGATAAAACTAATCAATGGTGACAGAAATCGGAACTGTGGTTTTCTCTGGAGAGAGGCAGCCAGAATTTATGGGGTAAGATCATGAAGGAACTCTTTAGAGTGTGTTAAATGCTCTATATGTTCATGGGGATGAACATATTTTTCAAAACTAATCAAACTTCACATTTAAAATCTATGCATTTAACTTTATGTTAATGATGTACCAATAATATTAGCAAAAACTTAACTGATAACACTATCTCTTCTTGGTAAACTCTTGCTCATTAGTTGAAGTGATCAAAATGAACCCCTTCAAAATCCCACAGTCTCATTTTGCATCTGCTAACCTGCTGAATATGAGGATGACACCACTCTTATGGCAGAAAGCTAAGAAGAACTAAAGATCCTCTTGATGAAAGTGAAAAAGGAGAGTGAAAAAATTGGCTTAAAATTCAACATTCAGAAAACTAAGATCATGGCATCCGGTCCCATCACTTTATGGCAAATAGATGGGGAAACAATGGAAACAGAGACGTTATTTTCTTGCGCTCCAAAATCACTGTGGATGGTGACTGCAGCCATGAAATTAAAAGATGCTTACTCCTTAGAAGAAAAGCTATGACAAACCTAGACAGCATATTAAAAAGTCATGCACAGAGGTGACAGTTGGACTATAAGGAAAGCTGAGCACTGAAGAATTGATGCTTTTGAACTGTGGTGTTGGAGAAGACTCAAGAGTCTCGTGGACTTCAGAGATCCAACCAGTCCATCCTAAAGGAAATAAGTCCTGAATATTCACTGGAAAAACTGATGCTGAAATGGAAACTCCAATACTTCAGCCACCTGATGCAAAAAACTGACTCACTGGAAAAGACCCTGATGTTGGGAAAGATTGAGAGCAGGAGGAGAAGGGGATGGCAGAGGATGAGATGGTTGGATGGCATCACCCCCTTCAATGGACATGAGTTTGAGTAAACTCTGAGAGTTGGTGATGGACAGGGAAGCCTGCCGTGCTGCAGTCCGTGGGGTCGCAAAAAGTCAGACACGACTGAGCGACTGAACTGTTTGACTGAACCTGCCAAAAGAATGAAAAGGCAAACTCTAGTCTAACATATTAATAGTTCCACGTGCATTTCTTCTTTCAATCATATTCCCCTGCACCTACAGCACTGCTACAGTACAAGAAGAATAGATAAGAAAACCAGATAGAATTTCACCCAAAGTTATTACTGAAGATAGTTCCCAGGAGAATGTCAGTAGCATCTCTCTTTGATAGGTAGGCAGATGCAACAGTTTAAATACCTATTTCTGAATAGTTTAAAGACCTCTTTGATTTGAAAGTTTATTAAGTTTTCATTATTTTTTTATTTTGTCCTGTCAGTGAGTGCTACCTGGTTCATACACTTGAAATAGCAAATGCTAAAAAGGTTCAAAATATCTGATCAGCAAGAGTCCTTCCATCTTTTCCCTGGTCCCAATCAAATCCTCTTTGAAGTCCCAAACTCCATGGCCCCTGGGCAGAGAAATCTATAAATGTCCCAAGAAACTCACTACCATTAGGTCTGAGATTTCACAGTTTCCTATACCCTATTCATGGAGAAGGCAATGGCAAGCCACTCAAGTACTCTTGCCTAGAAAATCCCATGGATGGAGGAGCCTCATAGGTTGCAGTCCGTGGGGTCGCTATGGGTCAGACACAACTGAGCGACTTCACTTTCACTTTTCACTTTCACACATTGGAGAAGGAAATGGCAACCCACTCCAGTGTTCTTGCCTAGAGAATCCCAGGGAAGGGGGAGCCTGGTGGGCTTCCGTCTATGGGGTCACACAGAGTCAGACACGACTGAAGTGACTTAGCAGCAGCAGCAGCAGCATACCCTATTCATCTTCCTGACTTTGAAAACAAATGAAAAATTCTTGGAGTGAAAGGGAGAGGGACAGTCATATTTTTTTGAATTATTAACATCAAATTTCTCTTTGAAACAAGTTCTCAAATCATGCTAATCAATATTTTTTTAAATGGAGAAGTCTATTTCTAAGTTGTTAAGCAAGAAAAGCAAAGTGCAACTAATGATGTTCTGATTGTGTTGGAATTTCAGCGTAAATGTCACCCTTTATTCTCAAAAGATAAACATGTAAGTAGCACACATCAACCTGTCTTCTTAGACCCAGAAGTTGCACTATCCTCAAACTCTAGAATGAGTTGAACACAAACTATTAATTTCATGGTAAAACCAACATGAAGAGATAATGATAAAAAAGAAATCATTATGTTGTCTCAGGTAAGTCCTTTATGTGTTTTCAGTCATTATTTGTCTCCTGGGCATCCATTAGCCTTCATCAATCCTCGCTACTTTGAAATGAATTAAGGTCTGACACATAGGAGCTTACTAAAGGAGAAAATTCCAGAGATTGACAAACCATATTCTTAACTGCCTCTTTCCCAAACTTATCCCAAACCCAGCTGCTTCACTGATAGGGTTGGGGTCCCTTTAGACATGTGATGTCATGGTGTCTCAAGATCCAGGAGATCTTGTTCCAACTCAACCACTGTGTAAACATGAGTAAGCCCTTCACTCTCATTCTCCCTCACTCTCCTTGTCTGACAATCTTTAGTTGGTGGGTCTAGAATTATAGAGTCACTTGGTGTAAAGTTTCATAAAAATATAAACCAAGAGGATCTACCTTAATGCTTTCCCATCAAACTCTCAAATTTACCTGCAACTCTTTCTATCTTCCTTCCTTTCTCCCCATGAGAGTGAGCAGCTTTTTCTCATACCTAGGATCAACTGTTTGACCTATGCTTGGGATCACAATCCCCATCTTCTAGGAAATGGTTCTTAATCATGACTGTACATTAAATCACTTTGTGAACTTTTATTTTATTTTTAACACCTACCAACCTCACTCCAGAAGGAAGATTTGGAGGATAAAGATAGTGACTGAGGCATCAGCATTTTTTCAAAGTTCTTAAGGCAATTTAAATGCATAACCGTAGTTAAGAAACTCTGATCTAGGAAAGATTATGTGATCCATAATTGCTCAGTGGGTGCGGATTCCTTCCTACGAAGTATTTAGACACAAAAGTCTCCCACTATGAAATCTCCTCCTTCAACTCTCCCCATCCCCAGCTATCTCCCAACTCTCTTCTCATGATACGACTGTTTTTACTTGTTGAATTTGATTTACTAAAAAAAAAAAAAAATTAACCTTTGCATGAGGCATATCGGACTTTTTTATTCTGTCTTTATCTGATTTTTAGTATCAGGATTCTTCTGGTCTATAGAACAAGATGCGAGATATTCTTGTCTCTTCCACTTTCTGCAGGAGTTTTGTAGAATTGGCATTATTTCTTCTTCAAGTGCTGGGCAGAACTGACTGATGAAACTGGATGGCTGGGAGTTTTCCTGGGAAAACGAAAAAGTTAGTTCCTCAGTCGTGTCCAACTGTATGAAACCCCATGGATGTAGCCCACTAGATTCCTCTGTCTATGGAATTCTCCAGGTGAGAATATTGTAGTGGGAAGCCATTCTCTTCTGCAGGCGTTCTTCCCAGCCCAGGGATTGAACTCAGGTCTCCTGCTTTGTAGGCAGATTCTTTGCCGGAGATATAAGGTTATAGGTTATCTAACTCTTCTTGAGAAATCCTTAGTGGTTGCTATATTTTATGGAATTTTTCCAGTTAAGTTGGCTAATTTGGTTTCATAAAGTAATTTCTAATATTGCCCGATTATCCTCTCGATACCTGTAGAAATCAGACTCTCAGTACTGATATTGGTAACTATTACCTTTACTCTATTTGCTCAGATAAAAATATCTAAAGATTTACTGATTGTATTAAATTTCTCAAATAACTTTGTTTTGGTTTCATTTTTTTTCTGTTTTCTAGCTCATTGATTTCTGGTCTGATCTATATCATTTCATTTCTTCTGTTTACTGACATTTCCTCAACTTTTTTTAGTTTCTTAAGTTGTAACCTGAGGCCATTGGTTTAAGATCTTCTTTTCTAATATAGATATTCGGAGCTATGTATTTCCCCCAAATGCTTCTTTGATCAGCATCTCATAAGTATTAATATATTGTGTTTTCGTTTCATTCAGTTCAAAATACTTTCCAATTTCAATTTTTATTTATTTTTTGACAAACAGGTCATTTAGAAATGTGTTGTTATTTATTTTCCAGATATTTGAGGATTTTAACATCTTTATCTGTTATTTATTTCTAATTTTCTTCCACTGTTGTTAGATAACATATATTCTATATGATCTGAATCCTTCTACATTTATTGAGTTTATTTTTGTGATCCAGAATGTGTTTATATTGATAACATCCAATGAACACTTTTTAAAAAGTGTACTCTCTTGTTGGATGACAATGTTCAATAAATGTCAGCCAGGTAAAGTTGGTTTATAGTGTTGCTCAACAAGGATTGAACCTGGGTCTCCTGCATTGCAGGCAGAGTCTTTACTGTCTGAGCCATCAGGGAAGCCAATCTTTACTGGAACCTAATTTTAAGCAGATGTTTTTTAAATTTATGTAATGTACTTTTAATTGAAGTATGGTTGATTTACAATGTGTTAGTTTCTGCTATACAGCAAAGTGATTTAGTTTTTTTTTTTTCATTCTTATTTACGATAGGATATTGAACATCATTTCCATTCTCTACGATAGGAACTTGTTTATACCTTAAAAATATTGTGTGAGTGAAAGTCACTCAGTCGTGTCTGACTCTTTGCAACTGCATGGACTATACAGTCCATGTAATTCTTCAGGCCAGAATACTGGAGTAGGTAGCCTTGCCCTTCTCTGGGATCTTCCCAACACAGGAATCGAATCCAGGTCTCCTGCATTGCAGGTGGTTTCTTTACCAGCTGAGCCACAGGGAAGCCCAAGAATATTGGAGTGGGTAGCCTATGCCTTCTCCAGTGGATCTTCCTGACCCAGGAATCAAACCAAGGTCTCCTGCATTGCAGGCAGATTCTTTACCAACTGAGCTATCAGGGAAGCCTTTAATAATATTTGCATCTGCTAATCCCAAACTCCCAATCCATCATACCCTCCTATGACCCAGCAATCCCACTCCTTGAGATATATTCAGGCAAAACTATAATTTGAAAATATACATGCACCCTTATGTTCTCAACAGCACTATTCACAATAGCCAAGACATGAAAGCAACCAAAATGTCTACCAACCAATGAATGGATAAAGACAATGCGGTACATATATACAATGAAATACTATTCAGTCATTAAAAGGAATGAAATAATGCCATTTGCAGCTACATGGATGGACCTAAAGATTATCATACAAAATGGAGTAAATCAGAAAGATGAAGGCAAATGCTGCATGATAACACTTACATGTGAAATCTAAGTAGTCATTGTAAACACCTACTTTTTTCCACTGCCATTAAACTTCATAAATTCATCTCCAAATTATCTCTTGGATGTGTTTATTTCTCCCTATTATCACTGAATTCTCTATAGATTTAAACCACCCACTTTTCCTCCTGATTTGCTATAGCCAGTGTTCACCAATGGGTTTTTTTCTTTTCATTTGTCTGAACCATGTCCTATTCTATTCATCTGATTACCAAGGAAACTTTTATAAAAGCACAACCCCATCATATCATTTCTTCCAGCTTTAAGACCTCATAATGCTTCTGCTTATTTAAAGTTACCATAAAAGCATGAGGAGATAAGCCACAAATTGGAAGATATTTGTAACATATCTGGAGAAGGCAATGGCAACCCACTCTGGTACTCTTGCCTGGAAAATCCAATGGACAGAGGAGCCTGGTAAGCTGCAATCCATAGGGTCGCGAAGAGTTGGACTGAGTGACTTCACTTTCACTTTTAACTTTCGTGCATTGGAGAAGGAAACGGCAACCCACTCCAGTGTTCTTGCCTGGAGAACCCCAGGGACGGGGGAGCCTGGTGGGCTGCCAGTCTATGGGGTCACATGGAGTCGGACACGACTGAAGCGACTTAGCAGCAGCAGCAGTCAAAAAATTATCTGGAATATGTTATACTTTTTAAATTTTTTATTCAAGTATAGTTGACTTACAATGTTTGCGTTAGTGTCAAGTGTACAGCAAAGTGAATCAGTTAACATATATTCACTCTCTTTTAGATTCTTTTCCCATACAAACCATTGCAGAGTTTTCAGTAGAGTTCCCTGTGTTATACAGTAGGTCCTTACCAGTTATCTATTTTGTATGTAGCAGTGAGTATAAGTCAATCTTCCAATTTATCTCTCCCCCCTTAAACTCTGATAACAGTAAGTTTGTCTTCTACAACTGTAACTCTGTCTCTGTTTTGTAGATTATTTGTACCCGCATTTTAGATTTCACATATAAAAGATAGCATATGATATTTGTCCTTCTCTGACTCCACTCAATATCAACCTCTAGGTCCATTCACATACCTGAAAATGGCATTATCTCATTCTTTCTTATGGCTGCTGGAGGAGGGAAAGATTGGGGGTTTGAGATTAGCAGATGCCAACTGTTATATATATTTTGGATGGATAAACAAGAAGGCCCTACTGTATAGCAGAGGAATATACTCAATATAAACTTTAGCATGCTCAATATATACTGTAATAAACCATAATGGAAAAGAACATATATATATACACACACAACTAAATCACTTTGCTCTGCACCTAAAACTAACACAACATTGTAAATCAACTATACTTCACAAAATTTTTTAAAGGGAAAAATAAAATGAATGAATTACAGAAACTGATACCATTATCAGTTCAGTTCAATTCAGTCGCTCAGTCGTGTCCGACTCTTTGCGACCCCATGAATCACAGCACGCCAGGCTTCCCTGTCCATCACCAACTCCCAGAGTCCACCCAAACCCATGTCCATTGAGTCGCTGATGCCATCCAACCATCTCATCCTCTGTTGTCCCCTTCTCCTCCCACCCTCAATATTTCCCAGCATCAGGGTCTTTTCCAATGAGTCAGCTCTTTGCATCAGGTGGCCAAAGTATTGGAGTTTCAGCTTCAGCATCAGTCCTTCCAATGAACACCCAGGACTGATCTCCTTTAGAATGGACTGGTTGGATCTCCTTGCAGTCCAAGGGACTCTCAAGAGTCTTCTCCAATACCATAGTTCAAAAACATCAATTCTTCTGCTCTCAGCTTTCTTTATAGTCCAACTCTCACATTCATACATGACCACTGGAAAAACCATAGCCTTGACAAGACAGACCTTTGTTGACAAAGTAATGTCTCTGCTTTTTAATATGCTATCTAGGTTGGTCATAACTTTCCTTCCAATAAGTGTGCAGCATTAAGCCAGTTACCACCATGGGAGATGAATTCTGCAGAGAAACTCTGTATCCCAGCATATCTCACCAGGTGAGGGAGCTGGTGTATTGATACACCAATTCCTATCTATCTTTTTTGAGGGGTTGCTGGGATAAGTGTTAATTTCCAGGACATCTAGCCAGTCACAGTGGGGACAAGATGGACACTGATGGCCAGAGAAAGTCTCAGGCAAAACAGAGAATGCCATTTCTGAAAACCGGGAATTGATCTCAAGACTGCCCTGAAATGGAAGGGGCAAATGGATGGGGGCAGAGTACTGACTGTGTGGCTGCTGTACATAGATGCAGAGCACAAACCCAGCAGAGGAATGAGCATCTTGTATCAAGTATAGAGCTGACTCTTGAGAGACAAGAAGGGGATTTAATGAGGAGAGACACACATACAATGATCCTTTCGTTTCCTGCTGGTGGTAGGTACCAGCAGGAAACAGTAGACACAGTCAATGGGGTACATCGAGGAACTGTTTACAAAGGTAAGGATAGGGTGCTGGGAGACCACAAGGTTCTCAGGGCTTTCCCCACCAGGTGGGCTAAAGCGATAAGGGCAGGGGAGCAGTTCCAGGAACCTGAAATCAGGAAGAACCTGGCTATAGGGCGGGAACCAGGGGACAAACCTGCCCTCATGCATTGCTTCCTCCAATCTTTGAACCCAGCAGGAAGCCAGAAGGGGGCACAGAGGAGTCAGCCTCTAGGACACAGGTCAGGTGAAGGGTGGAGCAAGGATCTGCAGACAAAAAGATGTTGAGCACATCTCTGGTGCAGGCTGTAGTCTTTTTCGTATTGCTGAATGCCTTACATACTGCTGCTGCTGCTGCTGCTAAGTCACTTCAGTCGTGTCCGACTCTGTGTGACCCCATAGATGGAAGCCCACCAGGCTCCCCCATCCCTGGGATTCTCCAGGCAAGAACACTGGAGTGGGTTGCCATTTCCTTCTCCAATGTGTGAAAATGAAAATGAAGTCGCTCAGTCGTGTCCGACCCTTAGCGACCCCACGGACTGCAGCCTACCAGGCTCCTCCATCCATGGGATTTTCTAGGCAAGAGTCCTGGAGTGGCTTGCCATTGCCTTCGCCTTACATACTACTGAATACATTTTCAAAATACATCTTTCGTGGAAGTGTTTTATTATTTTGGCACTAGGTTGTGTCTGACTCTACAACCCCCTGGACTGTAGCCCAACAGGCTTCTCTGTCCATGGAATTTCCCAGGCAAGAATACTGGAATGGGTTGCCATTTCCCGACCCAGGGGTAGATGTCTCCTGCATTGTAGGGAGATTCTTGACCACTGAGCCAGCGGGAATGCCCTTCCTGTTAGTTGCTTGTTCATAAAAAAGAACAAAACCTAATACGGCCACCCAGTCTGCATTCCAGTCCAGGTGCACAGTTTCAACCAGTATCAGTTCCCTTCCACTCTTTCGTCGCCATTGGGCTCCTGTGTGGTCCTAGGTATCTCCCACTTTATCCTGCCTCAGGGTTTCCACGCATGCTGTTTCTTTGGCATAAAATATCTTCTCACTTTATCTTTGCTCAGCCCACCTTTAAACCTCAGGTTCCAATTTAAAGGTCTCACCCAAAGATGCCTTTCCCATTCCCTGGGATCCCTAAAGTTCACTTGGTGGATACATCTGTATGTGTACACTTTCATTGTTTATTTACAAAATCACCAGCACCACCTCGTATTTAATGGCCAAAACCTCCTTGATTCTAGGGGAGCACAGACAATATAAGAAAGTTGGTTTTATTCGTCATACAACACCTCCCACCCCAATAGAGATTGACATAATATTCAAGCCTCACTCAGGGACAGAAAATGGCAAAGATTTTGGAAATCATAGTGGTAAATTATCTTGTCCTGGTTTCTGGCCCTGTGATTCCAACATGTCCCAGGGCCTTTGCTCCTTGTAGAATCCATGCCTAATAATCATGGCCTCAAACGCTTGGAAATTCTAAAGTTACCAAAGCAAAGCTTACCTCTCAGGGAACCTGGGTGGCCATCAGAAGGTGGAGCAGCATGGCTTTGGAAATCCAGAAAAAATTAGTTGGGGTACAGACAAAAAAGAACAAATTGTAAACCCAGAATGTTGAACATCCAGTCTCTTGCGTTACGCCTAATAGAGATGGGTGATGCATGAGAATGCAGGAGACAAGCATTTGCATCCATAATCGTAATTCTGTCTCACTATTATGCATCATTGTGGCTAATATTAAGCCTCAGAATATCAAGTCAACTCTCTGTAATAACCAATGACTATATTTCAGTAATTACGAGCCTACCATTCTCTTACGAGGGGGTCAGATCTACCTTCCCCTCCCGAGAGCCAAGCATGGTGCCTGATGTATGATGACAATTAATGATTTACTGAAATATAGAGTCTGCAGTCAGATACCTGCCCATAGCCAGGAGTCTATCAAACGGAGACAGCAACTAAGCACAGAAATGAAATCTACCTCAGGTCAGTAAAAAAGTGTTTTCTGTCCAACAATAGGACCGAAGACACAATAATAGTTTAAATGGAATGAAACAGTAGGGAAGAGGGCCTAAGGGAGGATGGGGGAGTGAGCTAGAGACCCTGCCAGAATCCAGAGCCTGGGCGCCCCCAACCCTGACATCCTTGTAGCCAAATTAGCTTGGGGGCTGGGGAGATGGAGGGTCCAGGGCTGAGAAATGCCTTCTCAGAATTTCTAGACTCCTTAGGTGACTGGCATCTTCCTCTGCCAGAAACACACATGTGATGGGCATCGGACCATTGAGCCAAAAGGCCAGAGCTGCCACAGGAAGAAACCCCTGGGTTATTAAATGGTGACTCTCTTTAAAAGTTACAAATCAATAGCCATTCATTGTGTGAAATTTAGACAGTATAGAAATGAGCAACAAAGAAAATTAAAATTACCCAAAATACCATCACCTAACGAAAAATTACTGCTGACATTTTACGTTTTCCTTCCACATTTCTTTTTCATAAGAATGTGAAGTGTGTGTGTGTGTGGTTTTGTCTGCACATTGCATGTTCTGTGAGTTGTGTGTCATGTTCCTGTGTTGTACATTAGCATTGCAGATGTAACGTGGTTGTGTGTTCTGTGTGGAAAAGGATTAGTGCCTGTAAGTTTGTGTATGGTGGCTATGTAAGTGTGCTGCAGATATAACATGCGTAGTCATGGTATGTATGTTATATGTACATGTGTGCTATGCATATGGCATATCTATTGTTTGTGCCATGTGCTTGAGTCACGTGCGTCATGTGTTATTTTCTGTTTGTGCATCATGTGTATTGTGTGGGCATGTCTGGGAGGTGGGTGAGTGTTGGGCAAGCGGTGTCACTGAGGATGTGTGTGCTGTGTTTATGAGTGGCTCTGGGTATGGCTCAAGCGTCTGTGGGTCGTTGAACAGGCTGTTGGGAAGAACACTGTAGCCATTTCAGAATTAGTCCCTCTTTACTGCAAATGAGATGAAGTTCCAGGTACCAAATTGATATATATTTTCCTTTAAAACTAAATTCAAACATTTAAAAGTAGGTTTATTTAATAGCTTCTCTGGTGGCTCAAATGGTAAATAATCTGCCTGCAATGCAGGAGAGCTGGGTTCAATCCCTGGGTAAGGAAGATCCCTTGGAGAAGGGCGTGGCAACCCACTTCAGTATTCTTGCTTGGAGAATTCCATGGACAGAGCAGCCTGGAGGGCTATAGTGTATGGGGTCACAAAGAATCAGTCACAACTGAGTGATTAACATTTTATTTAACAAAATACATAAAGAGGATAATCCTTTAGGTAGAAATTTGGGAAACCATGCACTGAAGGAATTTTGAATCTTCTCATCTTCCAGGATTCCATGATGAAAATGCTGAGTGTTTCCTCTAGAAACTTAAAAGGCCTATGATGGAATGTATTATACTCTCAGTCTTAATAAATAGCTAAGACAGAATTAGGAGGCCCTCTGACCAGCCAGCCTGGAACTGGCTGACCTCTCACTGGTCTGCAAGTCTCCAGACTGGCAGGCCTCAGAGCAGAGAGGACCCAGGTGGCATTGTGTCTGGAAAGCAGACAGCCCAGACCCCAAAACTGCTAACTGGCGTCTCCTAGTGGCCTTCTTCCTGGGTGAAACCACAATTTCGAGGCTGGAGCACCCATCTCCCCCCTTGTTTTGACCTCTTCACTCTCTCCCCATCTTCCCGTGGAGAACATATACAAGGTTCAGGGCTGCCCCATGGACCTTGGCCCCGATGTGAACCCCAGGTGCCCTTGACTGAGCATCCCTGACACTCGGCTACAACAGGCCATGGAGATTTCCACCTGGACCCTTCGCAGACTTCCTTGACCATCACTGTCAAGACCCCACACCTATATGGGAATAGGACCTTAAAGAGAGTGGATATTTTCATATGCATAACTGATTCACTTTGCTCCACACATGAAACTAACACAGCACCTTCAATAGGAAAAAAAAAGACCCTACAGCAAACATTTCATATGGTGTCTGGCAGTTAATGCATTGCTTTTATTCATGTTCATGGATTTCCACCAAATCAACCAACACAGGGGATATGACCATTGTGCCAAATCAGGAGCCGTGTGTGTGTGTGTGTGTACGCTCGTGTATGTGTCAGGAGTGCTAAGGCGATGGTGATTTTGGTTATCCAGAGAGTTGGGTCAGGTCACTTCACTTTTGAGTTTCTGGTGCTTTGATAGCCAGGTATGGGCTTCCCAGGTGACTCAGTGGTAAAGAATCTGTCTGCAACGCAGGAGACGCTGGTTTGATTCCTGGGTCAGTAAGATCCCCTAGAGTAGGAAATGGCAACCCATTGCAGTATTCTTGCCTGGGAAATCCCATGGGCAGAGGAGCCTGTCGGCCTATAACTACGACAACATTCTCTAGTGCCATGTGGTTATTAAGCAACAGAGGTGTCTTTAAAGCCAGGGGCTCTGATCCCAACCCTCCCACACCTTCAGTTGCACCAAGACCTCCCCGAGTGGGTGTGGCCTCTGGGGCTGCCCCTACCTTCCCCATCCCCCACCCAAGCCTACTTCCACTGGGAAACACCCTCTCCCGCTGAAGATCTTGCACTGGACACACCTTTCCAGGCAGAGAGCAATTTCTCTCTGAGACAGGCAGGGAACTTAATGAATGAACAAGACCTTAAGGAAAAAGAGAGAGCAAACCATATTTTTCTTTCTTTTGAGATAAAAATAATATGCCTGCATGTCAGAATCTCCCATGACAGAGCTAATGTCCAGGAGCAAAAATGAGAAAATAGCAACCTCCTCTTGCTAATGTGAACATAACAACAGGCCCCTCTGACAACCAAAGAGCCCCAGAAATCCCTCCCGCGCACAGCAACTCTGAGAGACCTGAACGTTCTAGAGGAAATTCTTTCTTGGGCTTCATTCTACTCCTCTTCGTTAAGTACGGCCAGAAAATATCTGTAAAAATTAACCTAAAGCTTAATGGTTTATGTAAGAATGCCTTAATAAAAATATGTTGGCAAGGTTATTGAACTGTACAATAAAACCCTCCCACTCGATACTTTTCAGTCTAATTTCTGTCTAAAGCTTATTCAGCAAACCAAAATGCCAATGCTCTCCTTCAATTTCCACTTCTCTGAACCTGCTAATTTACGAATAAGAAAGGATTTATTTGTGTTATTAGCTACATGAAACCTCATCTCAAAAAAGTAGCTTTAAATACTGAACTCCTGAGATGCCCCAAGATCCACCAAATATCTGAAGGACGACTTTGATTTTTTTCTGCAAGCTGTGTTTGATTTACATCAATTAGGGCCTCCACATAAGGTATCATATAACAGGAAGGCTAATAACCCAGAAATAACCTCATTAAAAGAGACAGCATATCGGTCTAAACAGAATGAACTCTAAGCAGAAAAATTAGTGACCTGGAAAGTAGCAGGAAGAGGTAATGGCAGCACCAAGAAAAAAAAAATACATTCCCGTTAGCAAGTCAAAGGGAAAAGCACCAGCAATAAAGTCAAAATACAATAGAAGCAGAAGCAGAATATTTTTTTTAATGTTTTTAATCTGTTCAAATCTTGGAACGTAAAATTTGTTCGCCCCCAGTCAAAAAGAGTCTCTGAAATCGTGCCTATATTCCTCATAGCCTCAAACAGGAGACTCTGTGCCCAACCTGTTCACATGTCAAATAGATTGAGTATATCTCTGTGGCCTGGCAGGTTCTGGGTTTCAGAGTTTTTCTACCATCATGAACAGTGTTGAAAGTTGGTGAGCCTCCTTTTGACTATTACCGACCCATTCCAGTACATGTAAGGTCTTTTTTGTCACATCAAGATCTGTTTTGTGGCACAGACCATCAGAGGGAAATGTTTCCCCTCTGCCTCTTCATATCCATTCCTAACGCCCTCCCCTGGATTCCCACACTATCATAATTTTATATACATAAAGTTTGCCAAGAAAATGACTGTTTCCACGAAGACTCACACATGTGGTTTGGCTAATTTAAAAAGGAAGAAGAAGAAAAGAAAGAAAGACTTAAATCATTTATAATGGCAAGAAGACAAACTGAATAGGAGAAAATATTTGCAATGATATGACCAATAAGGGATTAATATCCAGCATATATAAACGTCTCATACAACTTAACATCCAAAGAAAGAAAGAAAGAAACCTGGTTGAAAAATGGGCAAAAGAATTGAATAGACATTTCCCAGAGGAAATATAGATGACCAACAGACACATGAAAAGATGCTCAACATCACTAATCATCAGAAAAATGCAAATCAAAACCACAATGAGATATCACCTCACACCTGCCAGAATGGCTATCATCAAAGTGTCTATAAATAACAAATGTTGGTGAGGATAAGGAGAAAAGGGAATCCTCAAACACTGTGGGTGGGAATGTAAATTGGGGCAGCCACTGTGGAAACAATTATGGAGGTTTCTGACAAAACAAAAAATAGAACTACTATATGAAATACCAAAATTCCACTCCTGGGTGTATATACGAAAAAAATATATATACTCCTTTGAACGGGGCAGGGTACATTCACTCCAATGTTTATAGCAGCATAATTTACAATTGCCAGCATATGGAAGCAACCTAAGTGTCTACCAAGATAAATGGATAAAGAAGATGTGTTATATATACATATATATAGATAGTTAGATAACAAACGGTAACCCACTCCAGTATTCTTGCCTGGAGAATCCCATGGACGGAGAAGCCTGGTAGGCTTCAGTCCACGGGGTCGCAAAGAGTCGGACACGACTGAAAGATGGAACGGAACGGATATATATAATGGAATATTACTCAGCCAAAAAAATTGAATGAAATTTTGCCATTTGTCACAACATAGATGGACTTGGAGGGCATTATGCTAAGTAATGTAAATCCTACAAAAAAAGTCAAATGCTGTGTGATTCCACTTTTATGTACAATCTAAAAAATACAACAAACTAGTGAATATAACAGAGAATAAGCAGACTCACAAACATAGGGAACAAACTAGCGGTTACCAGTGAGGAGAGGGAAATGAGAGTGTCACTAGAGGGGTAAGGGAGTAACAGGCACAAACTATTAGGTATAAAAGAAACTACCGGGCTATTCCTATACAACACAGGGAATGCAGGCAGCATTTTACAATAGCTATAAATGGGTTATAACCCTTAAAATGGGAATCACTGTATTGTATGCCTTTAATTTCTGTAATATTATACAGCAAATATAGTTCAATTTTTTTAAAGGATTAAAGAGGACATAAAAAAAGAAGGCATGGGAAAAAGAAACTATCCAGCTGCCCTTGAACTCCTGGTACCTGAAGGGTCTCACTCCCCATGGGAGATCCCACAAGACAACATGCAAGTGGTGCTTAATTCCTAAGCTAACAGAGTGATCCCTACACACAAAACGTAACTCAGCTTTAAATTGATGCATGTTTCTACATGGCACATTAAAACTGGGATTGTAATTGAGTCAGTGGGAACATCCTGCTTATCTCTTACTCAGATTTTCCATTAGCCATTCCTGGGTAAAGCCACCAGACAGAAATCTCTTCTCCAGGAACCCTTGGCTTTAGAGCAATGTTTCAGCAGCAGGAGCCTCGGAACCCTAAGTCTTTTCTCAGCCCAAGAAGAGAAAGAAGAAGGCCACCCTGAAGAGCAGGAATCAGGCCTGGGAGACTCAAGTTACAGGGCTGAGGCCTTGGCCCAAAATGACCCACGCTGAGGCCATCAGGGCTTCGGTGCCTTGAGACCAAGCAAGTGCTCTCCATAGTCGTTTGGTATGAGTCATTAGTCCTCTGTGCCACCCTGCTGACACTTGGGTGCATCGGAGTTCAGAGTCGTGGCTCCCAAGAGGAAGACTAATCTTGGGAAGGGATGTGAAGGAAAAGACGGGAGGAGATGACTGTCTGAAGAAGTCTGGCAGGACAGATGGCACTTCCTGCACCCAGCCTTCCTGCTCCAATCTGGTCCCCACAAAATCACACAGGATACAGCTCCCAGCCACAATCCTCTTCCTTTCCCAAATGAACCCTCAGATCAGCCTGCCCTTCTCTCCCTATGCAGTCCAAGCTCATTCCTGCCATCTCACCTTCATCCTCAGGCCCCTTCCTGGCCCCCCATTTCCACCTAGAGCCCTCCTTCCTTTCCTCCTATCCTTGCGGACGCAGCCTCAAGCACTGGCTCCCTCCCCTTCCTTATGACTTTGTCATTTCCAACAACATCTCCTTCCCCCATCATTGTTTTTTTTTTTTTTTTGGTTTCGTTCCTTGTGCATGCATGCTAAGTCGCTCCAGTCGTGTCAGACTCTTCAACCCTGTGGACTGTAGCCTGCAGGCTCCTCTGTCCATGGGATTCTCCAAGCAAGAATGCTGGAGTGGGTGCCATGCCCTCCTCCACAGGATCTTCCCAACCCAGGGATCAAACCCTCATCTCTTATGTCTCCTGCATGGGCAGGTGGATTCTTTACCACTAGTGCCACCGGAAGCCCCTAACTACTCCCAAATGATGACTAGATCATATCCTGCTTCTTCAGGACAGGAACTACAATCTTGTATTCTTGCATCCACCACTCAAGGAGTTTCATGCAGGGAACTGTGTGAGGACATTTTCAGTAGGAGGACTAAAGTGGGCAGCTGTTGCTGCATTGGACCAGTGCTGCCAAATATTCCTTTATTTTAAAAAAATGAAAGCCAGAAATGAGGATGGTTTGTGTGAAATCTCCTAGGGTTGGCAACCAGTCCAATAGTAGTTTTAAGTACAAGTTGGCCAGCTAGAGTCTTGTTGCTGTTCAGTCACTAAGTCATGACCAACTCTTTGCCACCCCATGGACTGCAACACGCCAGGCTTCCCTGTCCACCACCAACTCCCGGAGCTTGCTCAAACTCATGTCCATTGAGTCGGTGATGCCATCCAACCATCTCATCCTCTGTCATCCCCTTCTTCTCCTGCCTTCAATCTTTTCCAGCATCAGGGTCATTTCCAGTGAGTCAGTTCTTTGCATCAGGTGGCCAAAGTATAGGAGTACTGGTGGCCATACCATTAGCCTACAGGCTGTGTGTTCCCTCCCAGGAGATAGAGGGTAGATTTTTGTGGGTACCAGGTGCCCACCTTTCCCACAGCACACCTGCTGTGGCCTGGAAGTGGGAAGATGTCATAGGTTGGGTAGAACATGGGGCCATCTTGCTCTTCATTTCCCAGGAAGAGATAAGACTTCCTTCTCATGCACCCTCTGCGGGTGGGGACATCTTGGCTTTCCTCACAGCATCATTAAGGCGTAGAAAACAACCCTAAAGTGTTTCATTCAACTCTGTGAGAATTGCCAGAAGAGCTAAGAGCTTCTTAAGCAGATTCCTTCCAAGCCATTTGGGCCCCTTCTATAAATAAAGCTGTAGACAATTTCGGAAAAGCATATTTATTTATCCGATAGATCATAACAGCTCCTTCAGTGCCTTTAGCCTCCTGGTGTGATCGTCAAGCACTTAGCTCCCTTTCACTTAGTTAGGCCACTTTCTGAGCAACAGAAAATGGTGTTAACCCCTCAGATGAACATGCGCCTGACATGATGGGGTCCTGCTTGCAGTGGGCCTCGCTCTGATCTGAGCCATTAACAGGAAGGTGGCAGCAGATGCCAAGGGAAATTATTAATAAGCAGAGGCTGGATGACTCCAAGCCAGCAAAAACATTTCTAGAGTGGCTAACGGCTAAAGGGAAGGGGCGGAAGAAGGGAGGAGGAAATGGTTTGTCCTTCTCCAAACAGCAGGAAGAAAAAAAAGGTAATGGAAAGATGAACAAGATGGAATCTTTCCCTCTTGGGTTTAAGCTGCCTTGGTTTCTGGGCTGTTCTTCGGAGGTTCAAATTTTTGGTTCAAACTGTGCAGAGAAAGGCTCTCTCAGGCTTAACACTATTGATACTTGGGGGCTAGAAAATCTTGGTTGACAGGGGCTGTACTGTGGGTTGTAGGATGCTTTGAGCCCCCCTGGTCTCCACCCACTAGATGCCAGGAGCAGCCTCCTATCCTGGTGTGATAACCACCTCTCTACAGATATGAACATGTCTATAGATATGAACAACAAAGTCTATAGATATGAAAAAGCATGCCCCGGGGGAGCAGAATCGCTGCTCTTCTGAGAACCACTGAATTAGACACAGATGTTCATGAGAATCAATGAAAAAGAAATAGCAGAGATCCAGAGCCTCAGAGAGAGGCAACTCTGGTTCAAGTACCAGTTCCGCCACCTTTATGGTGACCTTGGTCAAATTACTTTCCATCTGGGTGTCAATTTTCTCATCTGTAAAGTAGGATGATACTTCCCACACCAACCACATAAGGTTTTGTCAGCATTAAAACATTATTCATATCATGTCCTTGGTACAAAACACCACGTAATAAGAAATCAGATATCACCTTACCACTGTAATAGTTATTATCAGCATATATTTATTATCAGCAAAATGGTCTCTGTCACAACTTAACATACATTTTCCAACCCCTCTAACCAGTTGTCCTCCATCATAAGAAGCGTTTGTTATGTAATTGATTAGTAAAAACAACCCTCCCCAGTAAAACATCATATTTCAGGAAGTCCAACTACAGACCTTTAAATCACTTGTGTGAGTTAGGACTGGTTGTAAGTGACTGGAATCTAGTCTTAAACAGAAGAAAAATATCTTGAATACGATGGGGCAGCTCCAGGCTCCAGAATCAAAAAGGAAAGCTGTGAAACCAGACTCAGCAAATGGCAGAACCAAGGCAAATCTGAGACTTAGCTGTGGGGGTTACTCCATAATCCTGTCTGAGCACGGCCTCTGGAATTAACGTGCTGATTGTTGTGTTTCTGTTATTGCATAACCCTGCACAAGACTGAAATCCCAGTAGAGATTGTGACTGACCAAGCTGAGGCCACATGCTCACTCCCGGCCAGGGTGGGATGGTAGAGCACTTTGCTTGACAGTCTTCCTAAGGCTGTTCCCTCAAAAGCAGGGGTAAAAGGTCCTTTGGGTTTTTTATTGTGGCTGTTTGCTTTGTTTTAATTTATTTATTTACTTGCTGTGTCTGGTCTTAGTTGCAGTACACTGGATCTCCTTTGCACCATGTGGGATCTTTCGTTGCAGCGCACAGACTCTCTAATTGGAGTGAGGGCTCTCTAGCTGTGGCTCACGAGCTTAGTTGCCCCACAGTATGTGGGATCTTAGTTCCCTGACCAAAGATCGAATCTATGTCCCCTGCATTGCAAGGCGGATTCTAAACCACTGGACTATCAGGAAAGTCTCAGAAAAGACCTTTTCTAATAGGAAAATGAAGTGTCACTAACTACCGCTCCCCACCCCCTGCAAAAAGGAGGCTGAATAGGCAAGATCAACAAACGCTCTGTACCCCAAAATGCACCTGTCTGCCCTTTGCTGGGGCCATTGCTGTGTGTTGCTTTAGCACAGAATGCAAAAGTACCCCACTGTACTTCATCACAACCTCCCAAAGAAGATGCCAATCCTTTAGACAGTGCTGACATCCCCCCAAAAGAAGAAGGCCACACACAGTTGGAGAAGGTGACAAGGCTTTCATCTCCTCCTGAGAAGGCTGGGGCACTTTGTCCTCTGGCCAGCAACACCGCCCAGCATCATTCTATCCTCTGTGCTCTTAGACCTGTGCCCCAGACCCTTCTCTAGTCTGCACTTCCTCCCCTGCCCCAGAGAGACAGAACCTGGCCTCTTCACTCAGACTTCCCCACTCCCATCCCATCCCCATACATGTTTGATTCTCACCTCCGAACATAAATGTGGGCTTGATACAACCACATCTGGGATGTAAGACCCTGGAGCTAATTAATTGAGAGCCTCCTTTATTAAATCAACCCACGGAGAAGCACAGGAATGAACATAGCCTCCATGGGGTTGAAGCTGCGTATTGAGCCAAGTGAGAGGGAGGGCTGGCAGGTTTGGAGCTATTGATTTGTCAAGATGCGAAACCCAACCTGAGAGGCATCCTTTCTGCTGAGGTTACCATTTAGGCCGGAAGATGCTCTTGGCACTAAAGCATGGCATGAAAGCTTCCCTTAGATGGCAGGATAAGGGAAATGTTAGACACGCAGAGAGAGCAACTTGGCACCTGAGATTTATTAATATTTTAGATGTTGAAGGCATGCGTTCCAGGGCTGACTCATGGCTTGCTGAGGAAGAATCCAGGTAAACAAATTCACAACATCATTAAAAACAAAAGCCTCACCTTTGCATTTGTTGTTCCTTCATCAGATAAAGATGATGAGCTAATTACTCAGATAAAAGCCATATCTTTCAGACAAAAGGATGAAAGGGCTTATCTATGCGTCTGTGGTTTCTCCATCATAATATCCTTGGGGACAAAACTTAAATCATAATTTTATTAATGACACACAAAGGATTGGGTCAATTTTTCCATAGACTCAGAATTTGGCAAGGAAGAGATCAGACAGAAAAGTCAAAGCAGAAAAAAGTAAACCTAGGACACTCTGTTCCCTACATAGATCTTTTCCTTCTCAGATGAATCTGAAAGAGAAATAACAATAAAATAAACAAAAATTCAGAGGTCATTTGTGATCAGATTCCAGCTCCAGGAGTCCTGTGATTTGTTCAAAGGAAACTGACCCCTTCCCTCTGCCCCTTGCAAAGATGGTTGGTGCTGCTGGTAACCAACACATCAGTCAATCCAGATGATAAGAACAAAAGTCACTTAAGGCTGCCTCTTCCAACCCCACAAGTTACTTGAGCCTCATGATGAATGAAAAGAAAAAAAAAATCAGAACTTCAATAATTAGCCAAAAGGAATGAAAACTCAGGCACAAAATCAGTCAGTTTAAGAATCAGTTTTCCCTGCCTTTCTTTAACTGCCTTTTTTATCTGACTAGCAGAACCATTTAAGATCTTTGAGGGCCTTCAGAGACCATCTAAAGTCAGACTGTCAGCTGAAAAAAAAGGGGGTGCCTTATTAAGGATAATACGTTAAAGAGAATATCTGACACTGTTCAGACTTTCAATTTCATACATACATCTCAATTGCATTTTATAGTTTGGTCTGGAATGTAAGCCTGGGGTCACTGAGCCCCTGGGTGTTTCTCTCCCCAGATCTCTTCAGAGGACAGTCCTACCCACTGGAAAGCCTGGATCAGAAATCTTCTTCTAGAAAGACCTCCCTCTCCTTCCCTTTCCACCCTTGTTTTCCCCTTTCTTGTCTGTTGCTCTCCCCTGGGATGCCTGGCACTGGGAACAGCATCTATTACAACTCCCTACATTGTCCACACTGGGTGGAGCCCTGCTCCCCCAACCAGGCTGCAAGCTCCTGTTCTCCAGGGCTCTGAGGTCTTCATCTCCAGCACCTGCCTAGGATGGCTGCATTCCAGGGACGTGGTAGGCAAGTGGGAGCAGCCCCAGGCCAGGATGACAGGCATAGGAGGAGTTACCAGCTACTTTCACATGTTATCACAGGGGGATAGCCCAGGGGGAGAGCCAGGAAGCTCCAGCCTGGGCAGCTGGGAGAGGTATTCCACAGGCAGGTCAGGGTCACCTTGCAGGGTTCTGTGGTGGGTTTTGCCTTGAAAGTGAAAGTGAAAGTCACTCAGCCGTGTCCGACTCTTTGTGACACCATGGCCGACACAGTCCATGGAATTCTCCAGGTAAGAATACTGGAGTGGGTAGCCTTTCCTATCACTTCTCCAGGGGATCTTCCCAACCCAGGGATCAAACCCAGGTCTTCCATATTGCAGGCAGATTCTTTACCAGCTGAGCCACAAGAAAAGCTCAGTAATAATCCTGGAGTGGGTGGCCTATCCCTTCTCCAGCAGATCTTCCTGACCCAGGAATCAAAGCAGGGTTTCCTGCATTGCAGGCAGATTCTTTACCAACTGAGCTATCAGGGAAGCCCCTGAACAGAGGGTTTTTTCGGGACTGTGAGGTTTGATTCTCCTGATCCTTTCTTGACATACAAGCTGGTAGATTCCCTTTGTCTCAATATGTGATGTAGAGGTTGTAAATTGCCCTGGAGATCTTCTACTATCTCAGATGCTGTCATCCCCCAGGGTCGTCTTCACTAAGGACCTGGTTGCATACAGAAACCAAAGAAATCAGCCCCAGTGCAGAAGGAGAGAATAGCAATCAGGGAAGGCTTCATGGAGGAGGTGACAGAGCTTGTCTGAGTTTTGATTCCACAGCATGGGTGCCCATGTCCACAAGGTTGCACAGCTCTGCAGAGCATGTGCTCACCCTTCCAGGCATGCAAATGCACCTCCTTTGTCACCTGTGTCTTAACATTTAGTGCATGTCCCATAACACATGATAAATAGAAAATAGCTTGAAAAACAAATCTAGCCCGACTTTGCATCCTCTCTGGAGAGCCTGTCCTTTAGAGATCACAGTTGGCTGCCTTTTGTGAGGCGCCCTCTCTCTAGTTCCCCAGAATCCTTGCCACACCCTGTAGTCTTCAAGTGGTCCATCTGCTCCATTCAGTTTACATTACTTTAATGGCCCTGGTAGGCATCTGCATTTGCTAGCTTTGGCATATATGAATAAAACCAGAGGAAAACAAAATGAAAGGCAGGATTCTGATAAGAAGAAATGAATCCAGAGGTAGTGCAGATGGCAGGAAAGCAAGAATGAAATAATGAATTATAGGGGCATTCTTTGGGGTATATAGGAATGGTGAGGAGTCAGCCATAAGTGCCATAAAGAAAGGGAATTGCACAAGTGAAAAGGTGAACGTCTGATTATACACAGAAGCAAGATGCGACCTGCTCTCTGGGGCCAGGAGAGCGGGAATCTGACCTTGGCCCCAAACTAACATTTTCATTCCATCTTCGCAACTTTTGTCATATCTGCATGCCATCTGTTCTAAAACCTACTTTTAAAAATTTGCTAACCTAAAAAAAAAAATCTATTCTCATCCTAAGAAATGAACTCCATCAAATTCATGATTTTCATGTGCTAGTTACAAGTCCTCTGAAATACATTAAAATAAAAATATTATCCCAAAACATCTGTGATACCACCTTAAACTATTTAATCTACTGACCTAGGGAGCCAACCCACTCCAGTGTTCTTGCCTGGAGAATCCCAGGGACGGGGGAGCCTGGTGGGCTTCCGTCTATGGGGTCACACAGAGTCAGACACGACTGAAGTGACTTAGCAGCAGCAGGGAGCCAAGCTCTACATTGGGCATCATCCCTTTGTCTCTTTTCTTAAAAAGCAAGACCGTAACAAAGATTTCACTCGAATCAAGCCCATCTTTGGGAGGAAACAGTCAGCCTTGATGAATCAGGGTGCCTTTCTCAGTTCTCCAAGTTTGAGACATGGAATCCTTTTTGGACTCTTTCTGTCTCGGTCCCACCGAATCCCAAACTGTGTTCATTCTTCTAATCCTTTCTTCCATCTCTCCCCAACTTCTTCCAGCCTCTCCCTATTGACTGGAGCATGATGAGTGGGGTTGGCTAGTATCACCTGAAGCTCAGCCTAGCAACAGCTGAACCCACTCTTAGTAGACTGTGGGCCAGATTGCTGGACTCACAAGCCAGCCCCAACCCTTGTACCCATGTGCTTACAGGCATGCTTCTTAGCTTCTCCATGTCCCACTTCATAATCTGCAAAATGGAGATACTAATACTACCCACCTCACGCGTGTGTGTGTTCTAAGTCGCTTCAATCGTGTCTACTCTTTGTGAGTCTATGGACTGTAGCCCCCAGGCTCCTCTGACCATGACATTCTCCAGGCAAGAATACTGGAGTGGGTTGCCATGCCCTCCTCCAGGCGATCTTCCCGACCCAGAGATTGAACTCACATCTCTCATGTCTCCTGCATTGGCAATAGGGTTCTTTACCATGAGCACCACCTGGGAAGCCCCATCTTCCTGACAGGGTTGAATAAATGAATTCATGCATCTAAACATTTAGAACAGTGTTTGGAACATAAAAATCCTCAATATATGTGAGCTATCACTACAGCTATGACTTATTATTATCTCCCACAACATTAAAACTCTTTCTGAAGCACCCCACTCTTCAAAGGTCTCAAATTCAATCCCCACCTTCCTGTCTTCTACCCAGCTCTGCTATCTCTTCCTGGCAGGAGGACATTGGGTCCATCCTCTCTTTTTGGTTTTTCATTATTATATTTTATCAGTTTTATTGAGAAATAATTTCCATGTAACATTTTTAAATTTCTTATTGGAGTATAGTTAATTTACAGTTCTGTATTAATTTCTGCTGCACAGCACACTCGTGCATATACACATAACTATTCTTTTTCAGATTCTTTTTCCATATAGGTCATTATAGAGTATTAAGTAGAGTTCCCTGTGCTATACGATTCAGTTCAGTTCAGTTCAGTTGCTCAGTCATGTCCGACTCTGCAACCCCATGAATCACAGCACGCCAGGCCTCCCTGTCAATCACCAACTCCCGGAGTTCACTCAAACTCATGTCCATCGAGTCGGTGATGCCATCCACCCATCTCATTCTCTGTCGTCCCCTTCCCCTCCTGCCCCCAATCCCTCCCAGCATCAGAGTCTTTTCCAGTGAGTCAACTCTTCTCATGAGGTGGCCAAAGTATTGGAGTTTCAGCTTTAGCATCAGTCCTTCCAATGAACACCCAGGACTGATCTCCTTTAGAATGGACTGGTTAGATCTCCCTGCAGTCCAAGGGACTCTCAAGAGTCTTCTCCAACACCACAGTTCAAAAGCAGTGATTCTTCGGAGAGTCTCATTAATTATCTATTTTATATACAGTAATGTGTAGAAGATGCGATATGTATATATAATGGAATATTATTATTCAGCCATAAAAAAGAATGAAATAATGTCATCTGCAACAATATGAATGGACCTAGAGATTATCATTCTGAGTGAAGAAAGTCAAACAGAGGACAAGTATTGTATGATATTCCTTATATGTGGAATCTAGAAAAACTATACAAAGGAATTTATTAACCAAGCAGAAATAGAGTTACAGATATTCGAAACAATTTTATGGTTACCTGGAAAAAGGCGGGGAGAGATAAATTGGGAGACTGGGATTGGCATATACACATCGCCCTCCGATTTCCAACTTACTGCCACACTTGGACCAATCTCTATTCACATCATTACCAGGTCTCAGCATCAGCCTCCAGCAAAATGCATCTCTTACCCCACCCATCCAATTAACCTAGATCAAATTTCTGTTCCTCTGTTCTGGAATAGCCAATATTTTATTTTCTGGCTACTCAAGAACAAGCTCTCTGAAAGACTTTCAAGTCTAGCTATATTTGGTCTCACATGGTCCTGTGTCCTGTATCTGTTAATGTCCCCCAATACACTATCTTCCTTGGACAGATCTTTCTCCTACTCCAAAATGGATATGCTTATACCACCTCTGTACATTCTTCATTACTCTCACCACTGTCTGCTCTAAAGATTCCTTCATGGTTGTAAGACCAAGTCCTCCTGTTCAAGTAGCACATCTGTCTCCCACTGCTCCCCACCTGGGCCAGGAAGTTGGCAGGATACCTAGATTCATTATCTGTCCCTGCCCCTTTGCCTGAGGTTGTGGGGAAAAGACCTAGATAAACCAACCACAGTCTTTGGGCAACCTCAGAGATTGGTCCAAGTAATTCAAGTGAACCAATCAGAATCCTTCTAGAGACCACAGGGGATTGGTCCAAATGAGCTAGCTGAACCAATCAGAGTCATTTATGGGGAGTTTCTAACTGGAACTGATGGGGAAAACTTTTTTCCACTGGGAAGGCAAGCTCAGAACTCTCTGGGAGGATTTTCCAGCCTTGTGGAGAGGCTGGCACTCAGGGAAACAGGTCAAAGAGATAAAGACAAAGTGCTGAGAGTTTTGACTCTCTGGTTCCTTCCCTCTCTATGCTTTAGCTTGAAAAAACCTCCAGAATCCTGCCAATAACCCTGTTTCTTTGGGGGGTTTCTCCAGTGTCTCAGATGGCAAAAAAATCTGTCTGCAATGCAGGAGACCGGGGTTTGATCCCTGGGTTGGGAAGATCCCCTGGAGAAGGAAATGGCAACCCACTCCAGTATTCTTACCTGGAGAATCCCATGGACAGAGTGGCCTGGGTGCACACAGTCCATAGGGGTCACAAAGAGTCTTCTTTTTTAAAGCTATCCAGAGTTGGTTTATATTTTTAGAAAGTAGAGAAAGCTTATAGGCTGTGCTCCATAGCCCAATCTTGATTAAGTGTGTATATTTTTTGCTTTTACTTGTACACATATATGAGTCATCTCTTTCCATAAGGGAAAAAAATCATGTCTCATGCTTCACTCACCTCTCTTGGCACTTAGCACAAGCTTGGGCACCAAGTAGACACACACTAGATACTTAAGCCTGTAGAGTATGTTACAATGGCCTTCTAGGTCCAGTTGCAAACAGAAAAATTCTAGATTGTCTAGAGCAAGCCTGGTCACAAATGTGAAAGAATCGAGTCATTGAGAATTATGGTTTTCTCAGTAAAGGTTGCTTAAAACAAAAGCCCATTTATCTGCCTGCAGAAGACATTTAATCAATTTACATGAGGGATTTCAAAATTAGTCAGACTGTAATGAACTATGAAATACTGATTAATGCATTTTTGCAATGTTTGATTAGAAACTTAACATGTATGCTAGCATATTTTTACCATTACAGCATTTATATGTTTAGATGCTATTTCTTACGATTGCCAGAATTGAGATTCTGAAATGCAGAACCAAAATGTGTTTCTGGTGAGCAATACATAAACAATATTTCTACCAGGAAGTGTTTCTTGATGCTAAAAAGGCGTTTCACTTTTGGAGGGTGAAGGGAGATAGCCCATGGTTTACGTTCTGTATGGAACTGGTTGTTAGCTATCAAATTATTTGGGAGTTCTCCAGAAGCCACCAGGAAAGGGGGCAGTCCATCTCCCTGCCTGGCCCTCCCCTAACAACTAGGCATTCTCCAAAAAGACAGAACAATCCTGATTTTATGAAGGCAGAAGGTGGCAGAGTTTTCTTACTCTTCTGACCAGAATTTGGATTTAGCACTACTGGCCAGTGTTTATCAGTTCCTCCCCACACCTAGGGAATTAGCTGGCTATGAATTGGAAAGTTTCAAAAATCCTCTTGAATTTACAAAGGCCACAGTTTTAATCCTGAGGATGCATCCAAGGACTTTTGCATCCATATATTTCATATCGAAGACTAGTCTCTTTTATGTAACTAGAATGTTCTTTCTTCTGGCAAGATCAAGAGACCCAAAACATTGAGTGGAGCTGGAGTCATGAGAGGGACAACATGTTGACCTGCAAGAATCCACTCAATCAGAGCACAGTCTTCTTAGTTCCAGTTATTTAAAATAAGTAACTGGTACACATGCAGAAGACACTAACAGAGGTAAATTGACACACGCCAAAAAAAAAAAGTGTTAAAAATTAGCCATTCAAGTTTGGGGATAGATTCCCATGGTAGGTTTCTCAGAGTATAAACACGTTAAGCATGGCCCCAGCCATGAGATGATCTGACAAGTGCTGGTTTTTCAAGATACTTCAGTGGAAGTCCCATCGCCACAAAGGATGCTAACCCCAAAACAGAAATATACAAATGCATTCACCTAGAAAAAAGAAGGGGTCATGTGTGTGAACACGCAAGTGAGTGAGCATAGTGAAAGGAACATACTTCATGATTATCACAAGTGCAAGCAATTATCTCGCGTTTAGATTTTAAGCCTCCCTTAGAATTTTAAAAATCATTATTTTGCAAGATCGCCATTATTCTGATTCATTAGCAAGGCATACTTATTAGGATCTTAAAATAACCAGGATGCTGGACATGTAAAAACATGTTTCTTGCTGTCATGACAACTAAATAACAACAATAATGCTCACATCCGAATGACTACAGGGAACAAAGTTATTCTGCCTGAATATAGATAAGTTAATTATGGAATCATCAAAAGAACAACAGCTCTGTCAATGCAAAGATGATTCTAAAATAATCAATAACGACAATCTTGTTTGGTAATTGGCTATTTGTTTCCAATATGGGATCTACATTTGGTCTGCATGGAAATGCAGGAGGATCTTTAGCCAGTAGAAGAAAGAAAAAAGGAAAATCTTTCAGTTTAGTGTTGGTGGTTGTCAGTAGCAACAAATAATGGAATATTGCCATCTGGCTTCTTTTTTTAAATGAGATTTGAATAATCAATTTAATAATGGATAGAGTACTTGCTTACAGAAATAATCCATTGTCACCGCTGAGGGAAAAAAAAACTTTGGAGCAGAAGACAAAGCTCTGCAGTAAGACTCTAAGGTAAAGGATATAAACATCTACATACACGCCACAATTTTTATTTTCACTGCTGACTTTACATAAACTAGAGGATAACTCTTCCTTCTGTATGCTTAGCTTTTCACATTCAGTGTTTAATAATCAAGACAAAATCTACAGAGCAATTGGCTTGCCATAGGCATTCAACTCTACTGATGGTTCATAGAGAAGGAGATACACACAAACGGTAGTTTGTTTTAATACATCCTTCCCCATCATCACATGACATATAGTGGGAGAGACCTGATTTCAGTAAAACAGAAGAAATCAGAATGCATCTGGCTGTGTTGTGTGCACATGTATGTGTGTGAGGTGTGTGTGTGGGGGGGGTGTGTGTGTGTGTGCATTTCCTCTACTGCACCAGAGGAAAAGACTATTTAGAAAGAGAGAAAAAAGAGAAAAGGATGACACCCAGGTTCAGAGCAACTAATTCACTTACATGGTAAAAATGGAAATAGCAGGGAAAGGTATTCCTACCCCAAGCAAAGCAGAAATGGTGACACCAAAACATGGGACTTGTGTCATGTCATTATGTGCTTTTTTTAAAATGAAATATGCATGTACAGTTTCCTATTGGCCTCAAACAATCCTTGACTCTTTTACTAGGAAATTCACTGTGTGGTTTGAAGGAGAAATGAGAGATGAATTTCAGCCCCTGTCACTTTTTTGGAAAGCAGCATTCGGGCTCCAGACAGCAGCATTTGGGGTCTGTTGACATATATGGCTCTTACAGCGGGGTCTTCTTATCACCCTCCTTGTTTGGAAACTTGAGGAGATGAAGTAGGATTGCCCTGTTGAGTCCCTGTCGCCGGCTGTTTTTCTGTGGAATTCCTGACCACTCCAGAAAGTTTCCGTTCATCCTGCTTTGATCTTTCTCCTTGAACTTTGCCATCCTATAATTTCTCCTCTGACATTCAGCTTATTTGCCTCTTTTCTCACAAAGGATTCATCACTGTTCACCTCTGCCCCTCCCCCAGACCAATCTACTTTTTATTTACTCCCTTGGGACCTCCGATGACTCAGCCCCTCCCTGGGTCAGGGCCCCATTAACTCCTTTCATTCATCAGGGAAGGGATAGCCGGTTTACTCTGATGCTGGAGTTCTCCTCTGGGACCCCCAATTGCACTAAGGTTATTAGTTCTTCCTTGACCCAAGGCACCCGCCACCCTATTCCTGCCTTGGGCCACAAGCATTTTGTAAGTTCTCAGAGCTGACTCATGCCCTCTGCACATCTATGTCATACAACACCATCCTGACACCTTCCAGCTGAGTCGCGTCCATCCCCCAGCCAGAGAGGGCTATGGACAGTCCCCAGAGACCACACATCTACCCCCTGTGTCTCCCAACCTTACTTCCTGGAAAGAGCAAAGGCAGCAAGAGCCTTCCTACAACTCCCTGTCACCTATACTCTGTACAGGTGTCCCTTCTCTACCTGGATTTCTGCTGTAAATTGGAAGACTTGGGAAACTTCCAAACTCATTTTTATGTTCTCTTCATCACTAATAGAATCAGTCCAAGAAGAAGCTCCCATCCTAAAGAAAGAGGTGTTTTCTATCTTACCAGTCAAAATCTCTTGCCCTTATACTTCATCCCCTCTCTTACCCTTTCTCCAGATCTCTCAATGCCCCCTCCTCCCTGCAGCTTCAATCTCCTTCTTCCTACTAATTCCTCCTCCTGTCTCTTGGCATGCTCAGATTAATCCTGTCTTCAAAAGGAATAAAAATCCCCTCAGCTCAGCATCCTAGATGTCCAGCAACCCACTGGATACTCAGGACAGGATCAAAGAGAGGCACTGCAGTTCACATGCCTCCCAGAGCCTGAGAGCTCAGAAGACAGGTGTATTAGTCTTCGAGAGCTGTCTTAACAAAATACATACCCTGGGCAGCTTTAACAACAGGTATTTATTTTCTCACAGCTCTGGAATCTGGAAGTTCAAGATCCAGGTGTCAGCAGGTTTGGTTTCTCCTGAGGCTTCTCTCTTCAGTTTGCAAGTGACCATCTTGTTTATCAGGGTCTTTCCTCCGTGTATGCACAGCCCTGGTGTCTCTTTGTGCGTCCAGATTTCCTTCCTTTATAAGGACAGCAGTCAGATTAGGACCCATGATAATGACCTCATTTTAACTTAATTACCTCTTTCAAGTCCTTTATATACACTTGCATCCTGAGATTTTGGGGACTTCAACATGTGAATTTGGGGAGGACACAATTCAGCCCATTCTCACAGGTGAGGTGGTGCAAACGGCACACAACTAGTGAGAAAGGAAAGCTGTAGGTCCTGGGGAATCCCAGCAGTCTGGGAAGAGGAGCCAAGGAGATTGGGTTTCCAAAGTCAAGACTGAAGTGTGTCAAGCAGGGGAAGCTGATCCCTAGCAACTAGTGCTATGAGGCAGACAAGCTGTGTGAGAGCAGAGAGGAAAGCCTGAGACCCAGCAATCAGGCTGCCCCTGGACTTGGCCCTGGTGCCTTTGCAAAGTGGAGTCAACAGTGTGGACACTGAAGGTGGATTACTGTGGTCTCAGTGGCTCACAGGAGGGGAAAGCAGAGGCCTGAATGATCAAAATAAAAGGAGGCCAGTGGAGAGGGTCAGGTCGAGGATACTGAGGGTTGGGGTGAGAAAGGATAATTGTTCCAGAAGAAACAGAATAAAAAGCCAAACTAATATTGTTTATTCAATTCATATGCACTGAGTCTAGAAACCAAAAAATATTAGTGTAGAGCAAAGCAATTAGAAGTTCAAACCAGGTTTATTAGAATGATCACTATAATAATAATTGTGACTTGTTTATTAGAGATTCAATGAGCACATTACAGTTACCATTTCATGAAAGTACCATCTCTCCCTGGATTTCTGCTTTGTCTTAGAAGATAGGAATACCCCAAACACATTTTATGTCCTCATCAGCACTAATGGACTCAGTTCAAGCCACCACTTCCACTTAACTAAGCGACTTAGCAGGACAATGGAAATACAAGCAGGTCTCTGTACTTGGAATGTGCTCATGGTTCTTCCCAAATTCACGTTGCTATCTCCATGCCACTTCCCTGCTCCATGGATGCATGGCACTGCTGTATCACTGACATTCTTGGAGGGCACTGAGGGAACTGGCAATCTAGGTAGCCACGCTTGCAAATTGATTCAAGTTTGAAATATGTGAACTGGCTTGCTAGGTGTTTGACCTGGGATATCAGTTGCTAACAGGTCTAACAAATCACATAATCTTTCATAAGAAGGTGACTCCCACATGCATAAAATATTGGCCGCTGCATATAAGGACTTTTTTTTTGCTCCATTCAGGAAGGAAAATGCTGATTAAAAGAGCAGGTTTTAATAAGTGTTATAGGCCCTTCCTATATTTAAAAAGGAATCGTCTCTGCCTCAGAGCCTCCAGCTTGTAGAAGCTGCTTGTACAATGGTGGACCCATCAACCCCACAGTAATGAACAGGTTGAGAGAGTTTTTCTGGAGGTCAAGTCTGGACATGACTCTTATTTGGTGGTTTTACATGAGGGCATGGTCAATTTTTTCTGTGATCCAGCAAATGTTGGCAATTTGATCTCCTCTGCCTTTTCGAAACCCAGCTCAGATGTCTGGAAGTTGTTGGTTCACATAATGCTGAATCCTAGCATGCAAGATTTTCAGCATGACCTTAAGCATGGCCTGTTGATAACAGCCGACTATTGGAAAAGTCCCTAATACTGGGAAAGATTGAGGGCAGAAGGAGAAGAGGGCATCAGAGGATGACATGGCTGGATGGCATCACCAATGCAATGGACATGAACTTGGGCAAATTCTGGGAGATGGTGAGGGACAGGGAGGCCTGGTGTGCTGCAGTCCATGGGGTCGCAAAATCAGACATGACTGGGCAACTGAACAACATCAACATGGTCAACTTTCAAACCTTGGTTCCATTGACCTCTTGTGAAAAATCTAAAACCTGCTCTACGTGAAGCAGGAAAGGCATTCCCTGAGGGTAGGTTGGTGACCAGCCCCTCTTCTCAAGGAGACAATATGCAGAATTGTGCAGGAAATAAAGGCACAAGCATGCTGCAATTCAGCAAGGAGAGGGTGATTGACTTAAGATGGGCTGATAAAGATCAATTGCCAGGGCTTGGAGTTATGACACCAACAAAGTTACAATGACATTAGCACAAAGAGAGAGACACAAATCCATTACAAAGATACAATCAAATATTCAAAAAAGCCTGGCATGCTCATTACTTATTCATGCTAATACAAGTATATTAAGAAATCTAAACAGTGTTAGCGCTCAATCACTCACAAACCAAATGAGGTTTTGCATTTATCAGACCCCAGTCATCAGGGCCCAGTATAGCTGTACAAAGGTGGTAATGTGACATAACTGGAGATATTTATATCAACCTACATGGACTGAGAGATACACTAGGATTTATTAAACTGAGTAATGCCGTCACATTCAGCAGAGCAATAAAAGAAATAACTGTGCAGAAGTCATTTCCCCAGACAATAAGATTTACCTTTGCAATCTCTTAAAGATGTTGTATCTGTTTTCAAAGGGTCGCTGGCAGCCTTTCCAACCTTAATAAACTATTTATGGATTAATTTTTTCAACAAAGGATGGGGTGCCCCAAAATAGGTTCCATCTTTGAGAGACAGCAAGTCTCCCAGTCTTTCTTTTCCCGATGAATCTGGGCACAGCCAAGCATACTCCATTTTCTCAGGGACTGCTGTCTTTTATGGAGTGACATGACCTCAATTTCCAATAAAGAGGAGTCCGGTTCAGGATACCCCCATAGTGCTCAAGTACATGGATTTGGGGGAGCCTGAGAGGATATTTTAAAAGATACATGAGTTTTACAGTGATGAGCACAGTAAAAGCACAATGGAATATTCTTTAAAATGGATCAAGCTTTAACATGAGAATTTATTTTTTTTACTTTTAATTTTAATTAGAGGCTAATGATTTTACAATATTGCGGTGGTTTTTGCCATACATTCACATCAAACAGTCATGGGTGTACATGTGCTCCCCATTCTGAACCCCCCTCCCACCGCCCTCCCCATCCCATCCCTCAGGGTCATCCCAGTGCACCAGCCCCGAGCGCCCTGTCTCATGCATCGAACCTGGACTGGCGATCTATTTCACATGTGATAATATACATGTTTCAATGCTATTCTCTCAAATCATCCCACCCTCGCCTTCTCCCAAACGACTGTTCTATATTTCTGTGTGTCTTTTGCTGTCTCGCATATAGGGTCATTGTTACCATCTTTCTAAATTCCATGTGTATGCATTAGTATACTGTATTGGTGTTTTTCTTTCTGACTTATGTTGCTCTGTATAATAGGCTCCAGTTTCATCCACCTCATTAGAACAGATTCAAATGCATTCTTTTTAATAGCTGAGTAATATTCCATTGTGTATATGTACCACAACTTTCTTATCCATTCATCTGCCGATGGGCCCCTAGGTTGCTTCTGGCTATTATAAACAGTGCTGCGATGAACATTGGGGTACACGTGTCTCTTTCAATTCTGGTTTCCTCTGTGTGTATGCCCAGCAGTGGAATTGCTGGGTTGTATAGCAGTTCTATTTCCAGTTTTTAAAGGAATCTCCACACTGTTCTCCATAGTGGCTGTACTAGTTTGCATTCCCACCAATAGTGTAAGAGGGTTCCTTTTTCTCTGCACCCTCTCCAGCTTTTATTGTTTGTAAACTTTTTGATAGCAGTCATTCTGACCAGCATGAGATGGTGCCTCATTGTGGTTTTGATTTGCATTTCTCTGATAATGAGTGATTCAACATGAGAATTTTATCACAAGTTTTTGCTCTCTTCCTCCTTCTAGAAGATTTCCGCCACTCTGGTTTCTGAGATGATCCTCTCTTCCTCCATCTTCTCTGCCTGCTTTGGCAGCTCCTGCTTCCCAGGTCCTTAACATGGGTGTCACCTACATCCCTACTCTTGACTACAACTCCTTCTCTTCATTCTCCTTGGATGATCTCATCTGTACCTGCAGCTTCCAGGTACTTACACTCTGGTAATTCTCAAAATGACATCTCCAGCCCAAACCTCTCTCTGGAATCTGGGAACCTCTTTCCTGATTGTGCACCTCAGCTCACCACCAGGCAGCCAGGAAACCTGCAGCTCCAGAATCTCACAGACGGTCACCTGTGAAGCGTCTCCATCTCACCCCCTGCATGAGTCCTCCTGAGAACTGCCCCACTGCGGGTCCTCAGCTGCTGTCTCATCCATTGCTGCAATTCCATCCCATCTCTCCTGCCCCCGGGGTGGTCTTTCTGAAACATAACGTGGATCCTGTTATTGTCACTGCCCCTGCCCCAGTGGCCGTGAATGGCCTACAGAGTAAAGTCCAAACTTTTTCCCAGAATGCACATAGGTCTCAGTATTCTCGGAAAGCATGTGCCCTTGTAGGCATTTGCAGGGAAGCCTGTGTTATGCCTGCACTAGAAGAACCACCATCCCTCCAGTGGTCCATGCACCCACATTCTTCTTGCTTACCCATGTGTCTGATGTCTGGACAGCCAGCCTCCTTTCTCCCTCCATTGCCTAGCTCCAAAGCATCTTTTGGGGGGACCAACCTAGATGAGCCACCCCTCTCCCTAGGCTCCTCGGGTCCCAGCCCTCTTCCTGTTGCCTCCCAGCGAGATGTTTCTGTGATTCCTTCTGGGTCCCACAATAAGCTGCTCTCCAAATGGAAACATGTCCTCCTCATCCCGGAAGTCCAGGCCTGGCTTGATTCCTGCCCACAGCAAATGCTGCCCTGCTCATTGCAAAAGTGTCTCCTTTACCTTGTTTCTCTTTGATGTCCAAAGGCCAGAACTGGGGTCCAAAGTTTGCTTTTTGATCAAAGGTCATGCCTGGTGCCAGGTAGAAGAGAGAACTCTTTCCCAATAATCCATGTCATAATCAATGTAGGTCATGTTAAGAGCTCTACAGTACTGTGCTGATCACTCCAAAAGACACATGCCCCTAGCAATTCAGATTCTAACTGGACAGTGATAAGAACTGATTTCAAGGGACATAGAAGTCAGCATGTGGGGCTGCCCTAGCAGTCCAGTAGTGAGGACTCCACGCTTCTACTGCAGGGCCTCCGGGTTTGATACCTGGTCCAGGAACTAAGATCCTGCAAGCCTCACAGCCTTAAGAAAAGTAAGTAAATAAATTGCAGGCTGCAGCTTAAACAAATTAGCAGGTACCAGAATGGTCCAATGGAAGGCCACCTGCTAGGATGAAAGTTTGGGCACTATGGGTCAGAATGCTGGTTCTACCCTACTAGGCGTGTGTCTTGGATCTCTGTCTTCAGACTTCACTTGAACACGTCTTCCAGTCAAGAACACAAGCATCAACCCCATAGGTCTTGTAAGAAAGAAAGCACCTTGAAGGCTGGGACACTGTCTCCCTCATTCACTGGTATAACTCCAATGCCTGGCACTTAGAGGTCACTCAGCACGTATTTAGGAAGGAAGGAATCAGAGAAGGAGAAGATGGAGAACACTATAACATGAAATAAGAGATTTTTAGGGAGAAATGTCTCCTAAGGTGAAACTCAAAAGAAGTAATATAATATGAGTTTTGTATTTTTGCTTTGATGCTCAAAGAAACCAACATGTTTTCCATATTCCAGTTTGAATGCTGGCTACGGTGCATAGTGACGCAAAGTCTCCCCCACCCTTCTTCATCTCTACAGGGAGTAATCCTTCTACATTCCCAAGAGAACAGTTTGTATGTTTCTCTATTAAAGGTCATCAGCAGTCACCAGGCTTCTTCTCTACCCTACGCCCCTCTCTGAAGGAGTCGGGTAGTCTCACACTGCTCTGCCTGTGAGGTATCTAGGTTGCCATCAGCTAATTCAGACAAGTGGAGAAAATATAGTCTATTAAAACAGAAAGTCACAAACTAGAAGCCAACAGAATGATGTCCACTTGAACTTTTTCTGAGCCTATGGTTTTCCTGCCAGCTCATTTGTCAAATATTTAATGAATGTCAGTAAGCAATACAGAAAGGGCCTCTGTTTGAGGAACCCATAATGTTTGCAAACAGGATCAATCAAGCATTCCACTTAAATAAAAGAAATAAAATCGAGCTGTAGAGTCTAGTTCAAAGGTTACTTCCTTGGAGAACCTCTGCTTCGTGTCTCATGGGAAGGGAACCTACAGATCAGCCCAGGCTGAATTTTGTCAACTTATAAATCAAAGGACAGGATCAATGTGGTTTCCCATGATCAATACTCCAGCACGGGCCTTGCAATGCATTCCCCAACTTACAGAAGAAGCTCTATTTTTTTAAGCTCTAGGATAATTTCTTCTTTGAGGCCTTACCTCTTCTTTCTGGCATCATCAAAACTTTTTAAAAGTCCCAATATTTTGAATTTTATCAGGTAACCCCAAATTGACTGTTTGAGCAATTTCCCAACTATAGAAGTTAACATGAAACTTTTTTAAAACTAAGATTACTCTTTTGAATTTACTTGTATTTTTTCAAACCTAGTATCTCTTTGGGAGAGAGGGGTAAAAAACTTATTTAAAGAGCAAATGGCTGAGAACTCCACAAACCTGTGGAAAGATTTAAACATCCACGTTCATGAATCTAATAACTTCCCCCAAATCTCAAACCAAAAAGATCTTCTCTTAGACACGTTATAACAAAAATATACTGGGTTGTCATGCCCTCCTCCAGGGGAATCTTCCCAATCCAGGGATCAAACCCAGGTCTGCCACATTGCAGGCAGATTCTTTACCAAATGAGCCACCAGGGAAGCCCAGAATCAAAGACAGTTTAATCGCTCAGTCATGTCCGACTTTTTGCGACTCGCAGCACGCCAGGCCTCCCTGTCCATCACCAACTCCCAGAGTTCACCCAAACTCATGTGCATCGAGTCGGTGATGCCATCCAGCCATCTCATCTTCTGCCATCCCCTTCTCCTCCTGCCCCCAATTCCTACCAGCATCAGGGTCTTTTCCAAGGAGTTAACTCTTTGCATGGTGGCCAAGGTATTGGAGTTTCAGCCTCAGCATCAGTCTTTCCAATGAACACCCAGGACTGATCTAAATAACTTTAAAAACAGTGAGAAGGAAAAATTGATCTCTTACAAGGGAACCTTCACAAGGCTATTAGCAGATTTCTCAGCAGAGATCTCGGAGGCCAGGAGAGAATGGGATGATATATTCAAAGTGCCAAAAGATTGAAACTGCCAACCAAGAAATTTTACCCAGTAAAGCTGTCCTTCAGAAATGAAGGTGAGATAAAGACTTTCCGTGATAAACAAAAGCTGAGGGAATTCATCACCACTAAATACACCTTACAAGAAATGCTGACAGGAGTTCTTCAAGCTGAAATGAAAGGACACTACTTAGAAACATGAAAACACATGAAAATATATAACACTTAGAAAGGAAAGCATAGAGTCCAAATTCAGAATATTCTAACACTGTAAAATAGTGATTTGTTACCAATTTTAAACTATTATAAAGGTTAAAGGGCAAAAGTATTGAAAATGGCCACAGTTATAAAAGTATGTTAATGGATACAGTATAAAGAGATGAAAATTATGAGATGAAAAGATGATTTAACATATGCAAACCAATTAACATGATACACCATATTAATAGAATTCCTAGGTGGTGCTAGTGGTAAAGAACCCACCTGCCAATGCAGGAGATATAAAAATGCAAGTTTGATCCCAGGGTCAGGAATATACCCTGGAGGAAGGCTGGGCAACCCTCTCTGGTATTCTTGCCTGAAGAATCCCATGGACAGAGGAGCTTGGTGGGCTATAGTCCATAGGTTCACAAAAAGTCAGTCATGACTGAAGCAATTTATCACACATGCATGCACCATATTAATAGAATAAAATAAAAATAATATGACTATCTCAATAGACGCAAAAAAAATTTTTGACAAACAACGTCTTTTCAGGGTAAAAGCATTCAACACACTAGATATAGAAGGAACATATCTCAAAACAATAAAGGCCAGATATGACAAGGCCAAATCATAATTAATGGTGAAAGCTTGAAAACTTATCCTCTAAGATCAGAAAAAAGACAAGGGTATCTACTGTCACCACTCTTATTTCACACAGTACTGGAAGTCCTTGCCAGAACAATGAGGTAAGAAAAGGGAAAAAACCACCCAAATTGGCAAGGAAAAAATAAAACTGTCTTTCTTTGCAGCTAATATGATCTTATTTAGAAAGTCCCAAAGACTCCACCAAAAAACTAGTTAGAACTAATGAACAAATCTAGTAAAGTTACAGAATACGAGACCAATATACAGAAACAAATCGTGCTTTCTATATGCTAACAACAAAACTTCTGAAAAAGAAATAAAATAATCCCATTCACAATAGCATTGAAAACAATAAAATACTTAGTAATAAATTTAATCAAGGTCATAAAATTCTGTACACTAAAAACTTCAAGACATTGATGAAAAATTAAGAAGACACAAACAATAAGAAAGACATCCCATGTTCATGGATCAGAAGAATTCATATTGTTAAAATGTCTCTACTACCTATGGATTCGGACTTCCCTGGTGGCTCAGAGGTTAAAGCGTCTGCCTCCAATGCGGGAGACCCGGGATCAATCCCTGGGTCAGGAAGATCCCCTGGAGAAGGAAATGGTAACCCACTCCAGTATTCTTGCCTGGAGAATCCCATGGACGGAGAAGCCTGGTAGGCTACAGTCCACGGAGTCACAAAGAGTCGGACACGACTGAGCGACTGAACGGAATGGAACGGAACCTATGGATTCAATGCAATCTTTATCAAAACTCTGATGGTCTATTTCACAAAAAATAGAAAAAAATCCTAAAATATGTATGGAACCACAAAATACCTCAAATAGACAAAACCATTCTGAGAAAAAACAAAACTGGAGGCATCCTATTTCCTAACTTCAAAATAATTTGCCTCCAATAAAAAATAAATTACTTAAAAAAAAAAAAAAGCTACAGCAATTAAGCAGTATGTTTGCTGCATAAAAATAGGCCCATGGACCAAAGAAACAGAATCAGGAGCCTAGAAATAAACCCCATATATGTATAGTCAATTAATAGTTGACAAGGGAATGAAGAATACTTAGTGGGAAAAGAATAATTTCTTTAATAAATGGTGCTGGGGAAATTGGATAATCACATGGAGAAGAATGCAGTTGAACCCTGACCTTACACCACTCACAAAAAATCAATTCCAAATGAATTCAAGAGTTAAACATAAGCATTGGAAATATAAAACTCCTCAAAGAAAGCATAATGGGGAGCCTCCTTGACACTGATCTTGGCAATATTTTATTGGATATGACACCAAAAGCACAAGAAACAGAAGCAAATTTAGTGACACTGCATTAAATTTAAAAAAAAAAAAAAAAACTTTTCCACAGCAATAGAAATGATCAACAAGAAGAAAATCTATTGAATGAGGTAAAATATTTGCAAATCATCTGATAAGAGCTTAATATCCAAAATATATAAGGAACTCATATAATTCAATAGCAAAAACTCATTAAAAATGGGCAGAAGAACTGAATAAACATTTTTCCACAGAAGACATTCATAAGGCCAACAGGTAGATACAGGATTAGTGTTCAATCATTTATTATTCAGTTCAGTTCAGTCGCTCAGTCATGTCCGACTCTCCGCGACCCCATGAATCACAGCACGCCAGGCCTCCCTGTCCATCACCAACTCCCGGAGTACACTCAAACTCATGTCCACAGAGTCGGTGATGCCATCCAGCCATCTCATTCTCTGTCGTCCCCTTCTCCTCCCGCCCCCAACCTTTCCCAGCATCAGAGTCTTTTCCAGTGAGTCAACTCGTCGCATGAGGTGGCCAAAGTATTGGAGTTTCAGCTTTAGCATCAGTCCTTCCAATGAACACCCAGAATTGATCTCCCCCAGAATGGACTGGTTGGATCTCCTTGCAGTCCAAGGGACTCTCAAGAGTCTTCTCCAACACCACAGTTCAAAAGCATCAATTCTTTGGCGATCAGCTTTCTTCACAGTCCAACTCTCACATCCATACATGACCACGGGAAAAACCATTGCCTTGACTAGACGGACCTGGTTGGCAAAGTAATGTCACTGCTTTTTAATATACTATCAAGGTTGGTCATAACTTTCCTTCCAAGGAGCAAGTGTCTTTTAATTTCATGGCTGCAATCAGCATCTGCAGTCATTTTGGAGCCCCCAAAAATAAAATCTGACACTGTTTCCACTGTTTTTCCATCTATTTCCCAGGAAGTGATGGGACCAGATGCCATGATCTTTGTTTTCTGAATGTTGATCTTCAAGCCAACCTTTTCACTCTCCTCTTTCACTTTCATCAAGAGGCTTTTGAGTTCCTCTTCACTTTCTGCCATAAGGGTAGTGTCATCTGCATATCTGAGGTTATTGATATTTCTCCCGGCAATCTTGATTCCAGCTTGTGCTTCTTCCAGCCCAGCGTTCCTCATGATGTACTCTGCATGTAAGTTAAATAAGCAAGGTGACAATATACAACCTTGACGTACACCTTTTCCTATTTGGAACTAGTCTGTTGTTAGAGATATGCAAATCAAAACCACAGTGAATTATCACTCCATACCAGTTAAAAGGGGCTTTCCCTGGTGACTCAGCAGTAAAGAATCTGCCTGCAATGCTGGAGATGCAGTTGTGGGTTCAATCCCTGGGTCGGGAAGATCCCCTGAAGGAGGGCATGGCAACCCACTCCAGTATTCTTACATGGAGAATCCCATGGACAAGGAAGCCTGGCCAAAGAATGTTCAAACTACCTCACAACTGCACTCATCTTACACGCTAGTAATGCTCAAAACTCTCCAAGCCAGGCTTCAGCAAAATGTGAACCGTGAACTTCCAGATGTTCAAGCTGGTTTTAGAAAAGGCAGAGGAACCAGAGATCAAATTGCCAACATCTGCTGGATCGTCAAAAAAGCAAGAGAGTTTCAGAAAAACATCTATTTCTGCTTTATTGACTATGCCAAAGCCTTTGACTGTGTGGATCACAATAAACTGTGGAAAATTCTGAAAGAGATGGGAATACCAGACCACCTGACCTGCCTCGTGAGAAACCTGTATGCAGGTCAGGAAGCAACAGTTAGAACTGGACATGGATTCTCAGGTCAAGGTAATGAAATAGCCAAAGGAAATGAAAACAGGATCTCAAGGAGATACCTGCATCCCCATGTTCACTGCAGAATTATTCACAATAGCCAAGATATGAAAACAACTTTAATGCCTGTCAACCAACAAATGGGTACACACAAACACCCATATATGGGCTTCCATGATAGCTCAGCTGGTAAAGAATCTGCTTGCAATCCTGGAGACCTGGATTAGATCATTGGGTTGGGAGGATCCCCCGGAGGAGGAGGGCATGACAACCCACTCCCCACTCCAATATTCTTGCCTGAAGAATCCCATGGACAGAGGAGCCTGGCAGGTTACTGGCAGCCTACAGTCCAGGGGGGTCACAGAGTCAGACACAAATTAGCAACAAACAGTAGCAGCATATGACATATATATATATATTCTTCAGGCATGATAAAGAAGGAAAATCTTACCATTTGCATAAGCATAGATGAACATTGAGGGCATTATCCTAAGGGATATAAATCAGAGAAAGACAAATATTGTATGATATCAGTTACATGTGGAATCTAAAACTTCCATAGAATTTCTAGACAGAATGCTTCCCCTTCATAGAAGCAGAAAGTAGAGCAGTGCTTACGGGGTAAAGGTAGGGGAAATGGGGAGATGCTGGTCAAAGCATACAAACATCCAATTATAAGATGAATAAGTTCTGGGGATCTAATGTACAGTATGGTGATTATAAGCTAGTAATACTGTTTCATATGCTTTGAAGTTGCTAGGAGAGTAAATCATGCCTGGTCTCATCACAAAAAGACAAAAACTCTATTTTGTATCACTTATAAAAGGTCTATAAAATATACCTTGCAAAACATTTTTTGTTTCCAATGTAACACTGGCTTTTTTTGCCTATGTGGGCTTCCCTGTGGTTCAGATGATAAAGAATCTACCAGCAATGCAGGAAACCTGGGTTTGATCCTGGAGTCAGGAAGATCCCCTGGAACAGGGAATGGCTACCCACTCCAGTATTCTTGCCTGGAGAATTCCAGGGATAGAGGAGCCTGGAAGGTTACTGTCCATGGGGTCGCAAAGAGTCAGACATGGCTGAATGACAAAAACTTTCACTTTCATGGTATTCCTTTAGATGGAGTTGTTTGAGGGCGGGGAGTGTTGTTTGTTTATTTTATATGTAAGCAAATCTGTGTATCTTTCTGTCTACTGAGTTTAAAATCTTACACAAGAAGCCCTCTGAATCATGCTTTCAAATCACCAGTCTTTTAGGGGTTTGGGCATGCTCTCGTCAACACATTTTCTTGATAAAGGAAGTCAGGACTCTGAACATCCACCCACCTCTTTCCTGAGAACCTTCATCCCACCAGGTGGCAGGTCACTGGTATGCTGGGATTTACAGCTGAGCCCTGGGCTTTCCGTCCCCAGTCAGAGGCACACACACCCAGGCCTGTCTTCACCAAGAAAGCACCCATCTCCCAATCACTCCCGGTTCCTACCTCTTGGGGCAAAATCCTCTGTGGACACCCACCCTCAAGGGTGCTTCATTTGCTAGGCTACTCAAGGCCATGTCCATAGCAGCTGCAACTCCTTGGAGGAGCAAAGCTGGCTCTAGACACATTCAGACAGGGCTTGGCTTAATGCCATTTGTAAGCGGTGACTGATAAATCCAGAGCTTCAAATCAGATAAAACTTTGATAAATGGTTTCCTGGTGTTCTGGTAGCAATACCTACTCCTGTCTGCCCCAAGTCACCTGCAGCAATCAGCTTCGTTTTGTTTAATCAACAGCACAGACAACAGTGCTTGAAAGCCATCATGCCAGTGAGAGATGGCGCAGATAGGCCCCCTGCTGAAGGGTAGTGGGGGACAGAAAAGTATAAAACCTCACAGCCCTGCTCAGAAATGCCAGAGCCCTGCCAGCGTGGTTCATCTTCTTCCACCTTGAGTGTGTGAATAGGAACAGAAGTGGTATCGTATGGTGAACCAGAGGGCCCCAAGTCTGTGCGCAAGTGCTGAGATGACCAGAGTCGTCCCGCAGCTGGGCAAGCATCCCTGGCTTTGATCTACCTATACCTGGAGCAAGTGACACAAAGGCCCTGGCTACTCCTCAGGAGGCAAAGCCACCCCAGCTCCATCATGTTGGTGGAAGCACAACTCAACCTTCAGCTCATCTACATCATCAGGCTACTCTTCCTCCACAGAGCCCATCCCTGCCCCCCTGAATCAGAGTCTCCCAAATAAAGAAGCTATTCCCAAATAAAAAGAGAGAATTGATTTCTACACATTCACTAGGGGAAAGCAGCCGAAGAGCCAAGAAGTTCCCTAAAAATGCAGGTGCACAACTCATCCTGCCCATGACCCACCCTCCTTGGTGGCACAGAGGAATTCCAGACACCCCACCCCCACCCTGCTAATAACTTCAGATCCATCCCCACCCCCACAAATCAGGACTCTCATCCCATCAGCCCTTGTCACCTTCCACAGGATTGAAGGAAAGGACATAGCTCCATCTGGACATAGCTCCATCTGGTCAGGGTCCCTGGCTCAGGAAACAAACACCTACAGACCCAACACAACTCGGCTGGACGTCCCAGGGCTTGGAAATAGCCTGAAGCTGTTGCTTCTTCTATGAAATGGTGGGAAAGCAGCTCAGGTCTGAAAGGCAGCAAAATCCGATTTCAAAGCCTAGGTCTGCCACAGAAATGCTGTGCAACTCCAGGCAAGTTAATCTACTTCTCTGAGCTTTATTCCTTATTTGTAAATTGGAGATTTACATCTCAATGAGACTGACTGCATTCACTCAGTCATTCAGGAAATACTTGCTCAACTCTTACGGAGCCGCAAGGGATGTTCTATGTGCTGGCAACAGTGATGAACAAATGTCAGAACCATGTGGGGTGCAGTGTTGTATGGAGCTGCTAGGTATTTCATGGCTATTATTACTCTTACTGTTGCTAATGAGTTTTGTCCTGAGAAGCAACTGGAATTAAAGTATGTTGCTGCTGCTGCTGCTAACTCGCTTCAGTCATGTCCAACTCTGTGCGACCCTATGGACAGCAGCCCACCAGGCTCCTGTGTCCACGGAATTCTCTAGGCAAGAATACTGGAGTGGGTTGCCATTTCCTTCCCCAAAAGTATGTTAGTGTATTTTATAAATATAAAGCTCTCTATAGATGTCAGCTAATGTTATTTCTTTGATGGGTTAAACTCTTTAACAGAAGGCTAATTGGTTGCTCTCAGCTTCTATCAGGGTTCCAGAGTGGCTGCCACCAGTTCCTGCCCCCTGCCCTAACTGCACATAGCATCCGTGCCTTGAACAGTCAGAGGACACGAAAACCTTTGTCTCCCTCCAAGGTGCCTCTTTCACCCTGCTTTTCTCTGCCCACTGCAGCTTTAAGCATGAATGCTGCTGCTGCTCAGTCGTTCAGGCATGTCCAACTCTTTTCAGGCCCATGGACTGCATCCCACCAGGTTCCTCTGTCCATGGGATTTCTCAGGCAAGAATACTAGAGTGGGTTGCTATTTCCTACTCCAGGAGATTTTCCCTACCCAGGGATCAAATCTTTGCCTCTTGTGTCTCCTGCAGTGGCAGGCAGATTCTTTACCACTGCGCCACCTGGGAAGCCCTTAAGCATGAATATCAGGATTTAAAATTATATAATATTAAAATAAAATAAAAGGAAATAATATATATATACTTGTCTGTGTATGTGTAGACAGGGGATAGATGTTAGATATGGATCCATGATTGTCTACCTGCAGTAAGGATTCTTTAAGGAGGGGCCAGGGATGCAGGAGCTGTGCCCTACAAAACTGAACTGAACCAATCCTGTACCCAAAAGAGTAGGTAAAAGAGCGAAGGAAAAAGGAGAAAGAGGCAGATCAGCTGGTACTACTGTTTTTCACCCCAGGAGGCCATTGAGCTCTAGTAGTCAAGCCCTGAGTGGGAGGAGCCACAAGAAAATCAAGTTTGGGCTACGGTGATGGTGAGTGGTTCAGAGGTCAAGCCACTTAAATGGCTGGTTTTCTCTTTGGAGTGAAATGCCTTGCTTATGGATATATTTGCAAGCATAACAAATGGCTGGGACCAGAAAGGCAGGCATGAGTGAGAGAGAACGAGCCTGTGTTCCTGCAGAAGGTTGGAGGTCAGTCCATGCCAGGACCTGGACAACACCAAAGCTTCCCACTGTTGACTCTGCCACAGGGACCAGCAAGGCACAGTGATGCATCCTCCGGCCCCAGCAGCATGGTTGTCTGGGCCCCTCCAGTGTCCTTCTATTGCCTGCCAACCAAGCCAGCAACAGATACATCCGGTGAACTCCCTTGAAGGTGGCAGGGAGAACCCAAGACTTGCCCCACCCCCAGTCACAAAGGTAAAATCAGGATGGAAACCCAAAGACTCATTTTTGTACTTAATTTCCATTGATTAAAAAAATATGTAAATGGCAAAGATGTTGACACGATTAAGCCATTATGGTCTATTGTGCAATTATTTCTTTGATAGTTCGTGACGGCTCAATTGGAGGCATAATGGACTATTATGCCATGACATCTTTGCTGAGCATTTTTGCTTGTTTTCTTCTTTTCCTTAATTTTCTTTCCTTCATCTTTTTTCCTTCAAAAAAAAAAAAAACGAGAGAAAATTTTTCATTCGCAGATCATTGACTTTTTAATGTCAGATTATTTACTCAATAGTCAATAACGATGCCTTTGGATTCATTATGGGCTATCGTGTAAATAGCTAATTGCATTAATTACAGCCTTTTTACAAATGTTTAGTTTGCAGCTCATCACACCCATGGACTGTGTAATTGCTGCTAGCGGGGCTGATGGGAGGCACAAGCCCTGGGTTTCTGCTTGGTGACAGGGAGACGTCTGTCGCTTTTGTTCCAACCTGACCAAGTTATAATCACTAACTGCATCTCTGTGCGTGTACAAGTGTGCTTGTATGTGCACATTTGTGTGTGTGCATATGTGTGCATGTTTGTGTGGAGGGGCGCTTCGGGTGTGTACATTTGTGGATTATCTCATGTCACATTTATAAAGATAGGAGTGATTATTCTTACACAGTTGAAAAATTTTGCTTGGAAAAACAACACTAATTTATGAAAGACTTTTTCCCATTTTTCCATGACTTAAAAATACCAACATGATAAGACATAGTGTGTTCCATAAGGCATTTTCCTTTCACAGATTATAAGTAGTTATCTTGAGAATGGACTCAGACCCTAGATGTGTACAGAACAAACCTCTCAGGAAGAGGGATGGCAGACTTGTGAGATTCATTGTCTTCTTGTAAACAGGGCTTTGTGTTTGCAAAATGAAATTCCTGTGGGCAAAGACTCTTTTTGAAAACCTTCTTAATATCTCCTAGTGCCACAGTTTGCATGTATATTTGAGGTAAACTGAAACACAAGATGGACTAGGGCCACCCTGGGTCAGCTAGGGCTCTCCGGTAGCTGCTTGAGTCAAAGCGACAATTCCCTGCTCTTGTTTTTCTCTTCTCAAAGCTCCCTTGCTTCCCTGTTTTCTGAGCCTCAGACCTCCTGTGGCCCCTTCCTTCATCATCCCACATGTCTCCCATTCTTAACTTCTCTTCCTCTTCTTCAGGATCATGTTACATCCTTCTCAGCTGGGGCTAGGCAGTCCCTGATCAAGCTGGCAGCCAAGATGGATGGCTTTGCATGTCAGGGGTTCAGCAGTACATTCCAAATTGGAAGACAAAAGTCTTGGTCACTCTTTAAAGACAATTCATGACACCTAACAATGGTCATGGTAAACCAAGGAAGGAGACACAAAAGTGGTTGCTCTGTCCAAACCAGTAAGGTCATCATTCACAATGAAATTTAACCTGAGCTCCAGGCTCACCTGGAAATGAACCCCTAGAATATTGTCCATCCAATAATTACCCACCCACCACAGAACCTAGAAAAGAGTCACAACCAATCTTTATAAGTCACTGAATCCCAAGACCCTGATGCTGGGGAAGATGGAAAGAAGAAGTCGAAGGGGGTGACAGAGGATGAGATGGTTGGATGGCATCACCGACTCAATGGACCTGAGTTTGAGCAAGCTCCGGGAATTGGTGATGGATAGGGAAGCCTGGCACGCTATGGGGTGGGGTAGCATGCCATGGGGTCGTAAAGAGTTGGACATGACTGAGTGGCTGAACTGAACTGAATCCCAAGAGGGCATTCATCAGTCAAACACTAGGCCATGCCCATTTTAATATATACCTTCCAAAACCTCACTTAACTGGTCATAACTGAAAAGAGTTCAGAGTCAACAGACTTTCTGAACATACTCAAAAAGTATTAACTTTCCTGAATATATTTTTAAAACCAGGTATTAATTATAAAACATATGATATCACGTATATGTGGAATCTAAACTATGACACACATGAGCTTATATGTGAAACAGGAACAGAGTCACAGACATATAGAACAGATTTGTGGTGGCCAAGATGGGGGTGGGGTGGGGGAGGAAAGGACTAGGAGTTTAGGAGAAACAGATGCAATATATACACAATGGATAAACAACAAGGTCCTGTTATACAGAACTGGGAACTATATTCAATGGCCTGTGATAAACCATAATGAAAATGAATACTTTTTAAAAGATTTATATATGTGTGTGTGCATGTGTGTATACATTATATGCACACACACACACACACACACACACATATATAAAACTGAATCACTGCTGTAGAGCAGAAATTAACACAATGTTGTAAAGTCATGCCCAAAATTCTCCAAGCCAGGCTTCAGCAAAACGTGAACCGTGAACTTCCAGATGTTCAAGCTGGTTTTAGAAAAGGCAGAGGAACCAGAGATCAAATTGCCAACATCTGCTGGATCATGGAAAAAGCAAGAGAGTTCCAGAAAAACATCTATTTCTGTTTCATGGACTATGCCAAAGCCTTTGACTGTGTGGATCACAACAAACTGTGGAAAATTCTGAAAGAGATGGGAATACCAGACCACCTGACCTGCCTCGTGACCTGTATGCAGGTCAGGAAGCAACAGTTAGAACTGGACATGAACAATGGACTGGTTCCAAATACGAAAAGGAGTACATCAAGGTTGTATATTGTCACCCTGCTTATTTAACTTATATGCAGAGTACATCATGAGGAATGCTGGGCTGAAAGATGCACAGACTGGAATCAAGATTGCTGGGAGAAATATCAATAACCTCAGATATGCAGATGACACCACCCTTATGGCAGAAATTTAACAGGAACTAAAAAGCCTCTTGATGAAAGTGAAAGAGGAGAGTGAAAAAGTTGGCTTGAAGCTCAACATTCAGAAAACAAAGATCACGGCATCTGGTCCCATCACTTCATGGGAAATAGATGGGGAAATAATGGAAACAGTGTCAGACTTTATTTTTGGGGGCTCCAAAATCACTGCAGATGCTGATTGCAGCCATGAAATTAAAAGACGCTTACTCCTTGGAAGGAAAGTTATGACCAACCTTGATAGTATATTAAAAAGCAGAGACATTACTTTGCCTAGACATTACTTGTCTAGTCAAGGCTATGGTTTTTCCAGTGGTCATGTATGGATGTGAGAGTTGGACTGTGAAGAAGGCTGATCGCCGAAGAATTGATGCTTTTGAACTGTGGTGCTGGAGAAGACTTTGAGAGTCCCTTGGACTGCAAGGAGATCCAACCAGTCCATTCTAAAGGAGATCAATTCTGGGTGTTCATTGGAAGGACTGATGCTAAAGCTGAAACTGCAATACTTTGGCCACCTCATGCGACGAGTTGACTCACTGGAAAAGAGTCTGATGCTGGGAGGGATTGGGGGTGGGAGGAGATGGGGACGACAGAGAATGAGATGGCTGGATGGCATCACCAACTCGATGGTCATGAGTTTGAGTGAACTCCAGGAGTTGGTGATGGACAGGGAGGCCTGGCGTGCTGTGATTCATGGGGTCACAAAGAGTCGGACACGACTGAGCAACTGAACTGAACTGAACTGAACTGAATGGAACCAGCTGACATGATTTTAGTTTTCTGAATGTTGAGTTTTAAGCCAACTTTTTCACTCTCCTCTTTCAATTTCATTAAGAGGCTCTTTAGTTCTTTAGTTCTTTCTGCCATAAGGGTGGTGTCATCTGCATATCTGAGGTTACTGATATTTCTCCTGACAATCCTGATTCCATCTTGTGCTTCATTCAGCCCCATATTTCGCATGTGGTACTCTGAATATAAGCTAAATAAGCAGGGTGATAATATACAGCCTTGACATACTCTTTTCACATTTTGGAACCAGTCTGTTGTTCCAAGTCTAGATCTAACATTTGCTGTTGCTTCTCGACCTGCATACAGATTTTTCAGGAGGCAGACCAGGTGGTATGGTAGTCCCATCTCTTTCAGAATTTTCCACAGTTTGTTGTAATCCACACTGTCAAAGGCTTTGGCATAGTCAATAAAAACAGAAGTAGATGTTTTTCTGGAACTCTCTCGCTTTTTCAACGATCCAGTGGATGTTGGCAATTTGATCTCTGGTTCCTCTGGCTTTTCTAAATCCAGCTAGTGCAAGTTCATGGTTCACGTACTGTTGAAGCCTGGCTTGGAGAATTTTGAGCATTACTTTGCATGTGTGTGAGATGAGTGCAATTGTGCAGTAGTTTGAGCATTCTTTGACATTGCCTTTCATTGGGATTGGAGTGAAAACTGACCTTTTTTCAGTCTTGTGGTCACTGCTGTGTTTTCCAAATTTGCTGGCATATTGAGTGCAGCACTTTCACAGCATCATCTTTTAGGATTTGAAATAGCTCAACTGGAATTCCTCATCACCTCCACTAGTTTTGTTTGAAGTGATGCTTCCTAAGGCCCACTTGACTTCACGTTCCAGGATGTCTGGCTCTAGGTGAGTGATCATACCATCATGATTATCTGGGTCATGAAGATCTTTTTTGAACAGTTCTTCTGTGTATTCTTGCCACGTCTTCTTAATGTCTTCTGCTTCGGTTAGGTCCAAACAATTCCTGTCCTTTATTGTGCCCATCTTTGCATGAAATATCCCCTTGGTATCTCTAATTTTCTTAAAGAGATCTCTAGTCATTCCCATCCTATTGTTTTCCTCTGTTTCTTTGCACTGATCACTGAGGAACTCTGCATTCAAATGGGTATAGCTTTCCTTTTCTTCTTTGCCTTTCACTTCTATTCTTTTCACAGCTATTTGTAAGGCCTCCTCAGACAACCATTTTGCCTTTTTGCATTTCTTTTTTTTAGGATGGTCTTGATCACTGCTTCCTGTACAATGTCACAAACTTCCGTGCATAGTTCTTCAGGCACTCTGTCTATCAGATCTAATCCCTTGAATTTATTTGTCACTTCTACTTTATAATCCTAAGGAATTGATTTAGATCATACCTGAATGGTCTAGTGGTTTTTCCTGCTTTCTTCCATTTAAGTATGAATTTGGCAATAAGTTCTTGATCTGAGCCACAGTCAGCTCCCAGTCATGTTTTTACTAACTGTATAGAGCTTCTCCATCTTTGGCTGCATCAGCCCAAGTTCAATGCATGATACAGGATGCTCGGGGCTGGTATACAGGGATGAACCAGAGGGATGGGATGGGGAGGGAGGTGGGAGGGGGGTTCAAGATGGGGAACAAATGTATACCCGGGGCAGATTCATGTCAATGTATAGCAAAATCAATACAATAATTTAAAGTAATTAGCCTCCAATTAAATAAATTTTTAAAAAAAGAATATAATCAATCTGGTTTTGGTATTGACCATCTGGTGATGTCCATGTGTAGAGTCTTCTCTTGTGTTGTTGGAAGAGGGTGTTTGCTGTGACCAGTGCATTCTCTTGGCAAAACTCTGTTAGCGTTTGCCCTGCTTCATTCTGTACTCCCAAGGCCAAATTTGCCTGTTACTCCAGGTGCTTCCTGACTTTGTACTTTTGCATTTCAGTCCTCTATAATGAAAATGACATCTTTTTTGGGTGTCAGTTCTAGAAGGTCATGTAGGTTTTCACAGAGCCATTCAGCTTCTTCAGCATTGCTGGTCAGGCGCTGGAGTGAGAATGAGGAGATGCCCCATGTCCAAGGGCAGAGAAGCCCCAGCAAGACGGTAGGAGGAGCACAATCGCACGTAGAGTCAGTCCCCACCAGAGACGCTCAGAGGCTCAGACACACCTGTGTGCACCGCAGCCCAGAGACCCACAGAGACCGAGACAGAGCTGCGTGTGGGTGTCCCCTGCGGACGCACGGAGTGGGGGTCAGCGCTGCACTGCTGTGGGGCAGGGGCTCCGGGTGCAGCAGACTGGGTATGGCACAAGCCTTCTTGGAGGAGGTCACCATTAACCCCACCATAGAGCCGCCAGAGCTTACACAGGGCTGGGGAAACAGACTCTTGGAGGGCACAAACAAAACCTTGTGTGCACCCGGACCAGTGACCCCACAAGAGACTGACCCAGACCTGCCCGTGAGTGTCCAGGAGTCTCCGGTGGGGGCGTGGGTCGGCGGTGGCCAGCTGCAGGGTTAGGGGCACTGAGTGCAGCAGTGCCTGCACGGGACCTTTTGAAGGAGGTCCCCATTACCTTCATCACCTCCACCAGAGTTTGGCCTCAGGTCAGATAACAGGGAGGGAACACAGCCCCACCCATCAACAGAAAATTGGATTAATGATTTACTGAGCTTGGCCCCGCCCAACAGAACAAGACCCAGATTCCCCTCAGTCAGTCTCTCCCATCAGGAAGCTTCTTGTGAGTCTCTTATCCTTTTCCATCAGAAGGTAGAATGAAAACCACAATCTCAGAAAACTAACCAATCTGATCACATGGAACACAGCCTTGTCTAACGCAAGGAAACTATGAATCACGTCACATACAGCTATCCAAGATAGACAGGTCATAATGCAATGTTCTGACAAAATGTGGTCCACTGGAGAAGAGAATGGCAAACCACTTCAGAACTCTTGCCTCGAGAACCCATGAATAGTATGAAAAGGCAAAAAGATAGGACACTGAAAGATGAATTCCTCAGGTCAGTAGGTGCCCAATATGCTACAGGAAATCAGTGGAAAAATAACTCCAGAAATTATGAAGAGACAGAGCCAAAGCACAAACAACACCCAATTGTGGATGTGACTGGTGGTGGAAGTAAAGTCCAATGCTGTAAAGAGCAATATTGCATAGGAACTTGGAATGCTAGGTTCATGAATCAAGGCAAATTGGAAGTGGTCAAACAGGAAATGGCAAGAGTGAACATCAACATTTTAGGAATTAGCGAACTAAAACGGACTGGAATTGGTGAATTTAACACAGATGACCATTATATCTACTACTGTGGGCAAGAATCCCTTCAGAAGAAATGGAGTAGCCATCACCATCAACAAAAGAGTCCAAAATGCAGTACTTGGATGCAATCTCAAAAATGATGGAATGATCTCTGTTTGTTTCCAAGGCAAGCCATTCAAATGAACTACACTTCAATTAAAAAAAAGAATAAAAAGCTAATACTGGAGATTTATACAAAAGTCAGCTTCTGGGTTAGCTACTAAAAGCCAACAGTGATTCCTATCTGTTTTCCTCCTCATTCTGCATCTAATCTGTTTGTCTTAGACAGTAAGATCTACCTTCCCATTTGCGAATAAGAACTTGGTCCACAGATGCACAACCCTCAAGAGGGTTCTGTTGTGCACCAAAGCAGGAAAATACAGACGGATTTGAAAAAGGACTTTAAAAAGTCAAAAATATAAAGGTTTAAGAGGCTATCCTCCAAGTAACTATAAATTTTAATTGCCTGGAGACCCTAGCCCTCAAGCACTTTAGCAGCATAGCTTTTTCAGGGGTTCAGGAAAAATGCTTCAGATATTCTCTAGTGAGAGTGACAAGGCCCCTGCATGGCCAGTACAGAAGTCTTTCCACTTGCTCAGTGGCGACAAAGTGCTGAAAGTCCTCAGGCCTCTGTAACTCCAGCTCCTGGAATTTGCCATTAGCATGCTGCTAGAATACCACATAAATGTCTCCTGCAATGCACACACATATTCCCACACTCCAGAGTGTTTCCTCTTCTGATAGCACTTCAGATAGTGATTATTCTAAAATACTTTCAAGGGTAAAAGAAAATAAAAATATCTATCCTAGGAGACAAAAGGAGGTCCCCATTACCTCCATTATCCCTACTGTAGTAAACTACAGAGAGGGAACACAGCCCCACCCTTCAACAGAAGGATTAAAGATTTACTGAGCGTGGCCCTGCCTACCAGAGCAAGACCCAGTTTTCCCCACAGCCAGTCCTTCCCACCAGGAAGCTTCCACAAGCCTCTTATCCTCATCCATCAGAGGGCAGGCAGAATGAAAACCACAATCACAGAAAACTAACCAAACTGATCACATGGAACACAGCCTTGTCTAACTCAATGAAACTATGAGCCATGCATGTAGGGCCACCAAACATGGACGGGTCATGGTGGAGAGTTCTGACAAAATATGGTCTACCAGAGAGGGAATGGAAAACCACTTCAGCATTCCTGCCCTGAGAACCCCACGAACAGTATGAAAAGGCAGAAAGATACAACACTGAAAGATGAACTCCCCAGGTCAGTAGGTGCCCAATATGTTACTGGAGGAGTGGATAAATAGCTCCAGAAGGAATGCAGAGGCTTCACCAAAGCAGAAACAACGTGCATCTATGGATGTGTCTGGTGGTGAAAGCGAAGTCTGATGCTTAAAGAACAATATTGCATAAGAACCTGGAATGTTACGTCCATGAATCAAGGTAAATCGGAAGTGGTCAAAGAGGAGATGGCAAGAGTGAACATTGACGTTTTAGGAATCGATGAACTAAAATGGACCAGAATGGATGAATATAATTCAGATGACTTTTATATTTACTATTGTTGGCAAGAATCCCTTAGAATAAATGTAGTAGCCCTTACAGTCAACAAAAGAGTCTGAAATGCAGTACTTGGGTGCAATCTCAAAAATGACAGAATGATCTCTGTTCATTTCCAAGGCAAACCATTCAATATCACAGTAATCTAAGTCTATGCTCCGACCAGTAATGCTGAAGAAGCTGAAGTTGAATGGCTCCATGAAGACCTACAAGACCTTCTAGAACTAAGACCAAAAAAAAAAAAAAGATGTCCTTTTCATCATAGGGGACTGGAATGTCAAAGTAGGAAGTCCTAAGACTAAGAAAGACCTGGAATAATAGGCAAGTTTGGCCTTGGAGTACGGAATGAAGCAGGGCAAATGCTATGAACTGGTCAGGGAAAACACTCTCTTCTAACAACACAAGAGACATCTCTGCACGTGGACATCACCAGATGGCCAATACCAAAATCAGATTGATTATAGTCTTTGCAGCCAAAGATAGAGAAGTTCTATACAGTCAGCAAATCAAGACCGGGAGGTGACTGTGGCTCAGATCATGAACTCCTTATTGCCAAATTCAGACTTAAATTGAAGAAAGTAGGGAAAACCAATAGGCCATTCAGGTATGACCTAAATCAAATCTCTTACGATTATACAGTGGGAGTGACAAATAGATTCAAGGGGTTAGATCTGAGAGAGTGCCTGAAGAACTATAGATGGAGGTTCATGACATTGTACAGAAGGTGGTGATCAAAACCCTCCCCAAGAAAAAGAAATGTAAAAAGGCAAAATGGTTGTCTGAGGAGAACTTGCAAATAGCTGAGAAAAAAGAGAAGTGAAAGGCAAGGGAGAAAAGGAAAGAGATACCCATCTGAATGCAGAGTTCCAAAGAATAGCAAGGAGAGATAAGAAAGCCTTCCTAAGTGATCAATGCAAAGAAATAGAGGAAAACATTAGAATGAGAAAGACTAGAGATCTCTTCAAAAAAAATTAGAGATACCAAGGGAACATTTCATGCAAAGATGGGCACAATAAAGGACAGAAATGGTATGGACCTAACGTAAGCAGAAGATAGAGGTGGCAAGAATACACAGAACTATATTTTTAAAAAAGGTATTAATGACCCAGATAACCACGATGGTGTGATCACTCACCCATAGTCAGACATTTGGGAGTGCGAAGTCAAGTGGGCCTCAGCAAGCATCACTACAAACAAAGCTAGTGGAGGTGATAGAATTCCTGGTGAGCTATTTGATATCCTAAAAGATGATACTGTGAAAGTAAGGACACTGAATATGCCAGAAAATTTGGAAAACTCAGCAGTGGTCACAAGACTGGAAAAGGTCAGTTTTCTTTCCAATCCCAAAGAAGGATAATGCCAAAGAATGTTCAAACTACTGCACAATTGATATTTCTCCTTGCAAACTTCATCCAGCCCAGCATTTCACATGATATACTCTGCATATAAGTTAAATACACTGGGTGACAATATACAGCCTTGGTGTACTCCTTTCACAATTCGGAACCAGTCTGTTGTTCTATGTACAGTTCTAAATGTTGCTTCTTGACCTGCATACGGGTTTCTCAGGAGGCAGCTAAGGTGGTCTGGTATTCCCATATCTTGAAGAATTTTCCACAGTTTGTTGTGATCCACACAGTCAAAGACTTCAGCATATTCAATGAAGCAGAAGTAGATGCATTATACATTTATATTGTCCTATTTTTTTAACATAAAGGATAAATGACACATCTCTCCTATCTGGCAACATGAGATGCTCATCTCTATTCAGATGGCTCCACTAAATTTTGGAGATTTGGAGAAAACAGAGAGACAGAGAGAGCTTGCTAAGTAGAAAGTTCACTGCAGTTCTGGGATTTGTTACAAGCATAAAAAAACAGTGTTTAAGAGAGTTTAAGTTAAGAATACTAGTTTATCAAGAACATGCTCTGAGGATGAGAGACATTCTTGCTGGTCCAGAGGCTAAGACTCCATGCTCTCAATTCAGAGGATCTGGGTTCAATTCCTGGTCAGGGAACTAGATTCCACATGCCACAACTAAGATTTTGCATACTGCAGCTAAATATGTCATATGCCACAATGGAGACTAAAGATCTCAAGAGACACGACTAAGGCCTGGAGCAACCAAATGCACACATACATACATTCACACATATATTCAAGAGCATGCTCCAGGGACCTCACAGGAACAAGTGCAGCAATGGTCTGGATCTCAGGAGCCCTGAGAGGCAGAGCATTCAGGACCCTCAACCTCCCGTCACTACTCCCTCTACTCTTTGCTCCCCTCTTCCTCTCTCTACCAAGGTGGACACCAAAACTGCCAGACATTCCCTCATTTCCACTGCTGCAGAGAAACAAATCTGTCCCCCTGCATCCAAAATCCAAAAAATTCCCATTGTCAGGTACCCACCCCTGGACCTATGGGCAGCATGACCATTAGAATCAGAGTTGATCACCAGTACCATATGAAGGCAGTGCTTGGGAAAGGATGGAGTACTTTCTGAAAGAAGAGGGAGAAAGAGTGGGATAAGCAGAGGAAAAAAAATGTATTCTCTACACACAGGCAGGATTTCCACTAGTAGTTATTCTGACCATCTTTCAATCATCCATCACCAGGTAGAGTTGGTGAGCCCCAATAGGGATGACCTAAACTATGGTTTCAGACAATCGGCAAGCCTTTGCCAAGCCCTCACAACACAGAAAAAGTGGGAAAGAAAGGTAAAACATGGCAGCTGACCATGTTTTGGAGTTTTTCTGGATACAGAAAACTATTCTCATGAAGCACTGCTAGAGACAGAATGGCTTTAATTGGCAAGCTTTGTGGTGTCAGTTGGTGGTAACAGCCAAGTAGTTGAGCCTGATCAGAGGGCAGAGTTAGTAGCTGGTGAGAAAGGGATTTGAATATAGAGCTCTCAGAGCTGAGAGGTGGGGTAATTTCTGCTTGCAGGCCACCCAGAGTGTATGGTGCAGCCAGTAGGTCCACCTCCCAAGGCTGATGCCATTCACACAATCCCTGAAATTCCTGATAAAATGGTACATGTGCTGTCCCTATATGAATCTTCCATCAGGTGTAGATAGTGAAATTTCCCCTGAGCCCTAGAAGTCCTTCTATAATGTCCCTGGAAGATGGTTTAGTGTCAACTTGGCATTTGGGGAGCCTCAAAGACACACATATTCTTGTCCAAAGACACAATGTGGGGACTCCTGTGGTTTCAAACATCATCTCTGTAATCCACAGGTTTTCCCTGAGTGCAAATCATCAGCTCAGCATGAGGAAATTGAAATGCCTGCTTTGTGATGTTCAACCTTCTTCTTGCACACACACCTGCCAGGTATGCTGGAGGCACACAGGGGCCTTACAAGAAGAAAACCCAAAATTAATCAGTGGCAAGTTGGGGACCTGTATTTTGAAGAATGATTCATACCGTAAATAATTCATTTCAGCATCCTCTTTAATGTCAAGGTCCCATGCAGCTTTTTATTTTCATTTTTAAATATTTATTTACTTATTTTTGGCTTGCTGGATCTTCACTGCTGCATGCAGACTTTTTCTAGTTGCAGAGAGCTGGGCTGCTGTTGGTTGTGATGCACAGACTTCTCATTGCAGTGGCTTCTTTTGTCGTAGAACATGGCCTCTAAGGTTTGTGGCCTTAGTAGTTGTTCCTGTGGGATTACTGGTCCCATGGCATGTGATGTCTTCCCAGACCAGGGATTGAACCCATGTGTGCAGCACTGGAAGGTGTTTTTCTTAATCACTGGACCACAAGGGAAGCCCCTGCAGCTTTTTAAATAAGAACCAATCACTAGATATAAAATGGTACAGATCAACCTTTTTCCAGGGCAGGAATAGAGACACGCAGCCATAGACAATGGACATGTGGACACAGGGTAGGAAGGGGAGAGGGAGATGAACTGGGAGATTAGAACTGACGTATATACACTGCAATGTGTAAAATTGATAGCTAGTGGGAACCTGCTGTATATCACAGGGAGCCGTTTGGTGCTCTCTGATGACCTAGACAGGTGGGATGGGGAGTGGGAGGAAGGTCCAAGGGGGAGGGGATAATGTAGATACTCGTTGTTGTTCAGTTGCCCAGTCAGGGCTGACTCTTTGTGACCCCCATGGACTGCAACATGCCATGTGTATACTTATCGCTGATTAATTTCATTGTACAGCAGAAACTGGGCTTCCCAGGTGACGTTAGTGGTAAAGAACTCTCCTGCCAATGTAGGAGTCAAGAGATGTAGGTCCAATCCCTGGTACAGGAAGATCCCCTGGAGGAGGGCATGGCAACCCACTCCAGTATTCTTGCCTGAAGAATCTCATGAACAGAGTAGCCTGGTGGGCTACAGTCTATAGGATTGCAAAGAGTCGAACACGACTGAGGCAATTTAGCATGCACACACACACACTCACTGGAAAAGACTCTGATGCCGGGAGGGATTGGGGGTGGGAGGAGATGGGGACGACAGAGAATGAGATGGCTGGATGGCATCGCCGACTCGATGGACATGAGTTTGAGTGTACTCCGGGAGCTGGTGATGGACAGGGAGGCCTGGCGTGCTGTGATTCATGGGGTCGCGGAGAGTCGGACACGACTGAGCGACTGAACTGAACTGAACTGAACTGAACACACACACAACAGAAACTAACACATTATAAAGCAATTAGACTCCAATAAAGATATTTCTTAATAAAGAACCAATCAGCAGAAGTTTGTTTCTCAAAGTTTTAGGAATATGCAAAATACAACACATAGAATATTTAGAACTCTAGGGAGATTGGAGCTGGAAGGGACCATGGGAGATGGTCATCACCTAGCCTGATGATGATTTTCAAATTCAAGGATGTAGAAGTATCACACACCTTCCCAGATATCCCACTTCCATAATCTAGGACAGACCCCATGAGCACAGTGCTGGAGATCCACCAATCGCACTTTGAGAAATGTCAGGCCCTCTATGTAGGAAACAGAAGATTCCCAGCGCCACATACATGCATCTCAGAGCCAGGCCAAAACCCAAGTCTCTGACCCCCCAAACCCTGCCTCTCACAGGGTGACTACTTTTCCTAGAATGCCTACATGATTTGTGGCTTCAATAATCATAATGTTTAATCTCTAATTCTGAAAAGCAAAAATTATTTCTCAGAGGGTAGGGCAAATAGAATGTAAGGCAGAACATAAGGATAAATTGAAAGAGAAGACTCTATTTTCACATTAATCCACACAACTTTAAAGACCATCGCACGTACACACTGATAAATTTTAAAAATGGATGGCTAACAAGGATCTACTGTATAGCACAGGGAACTCTGCTCAATGTTATGTGGCAGCCTGGATGGGAGGGGAGTTTAGGGGAGAATGGATACATGTATATGTATGGCTGAGTCCCTTTGCTATGCACCTGAAACTATCACAATATTGTTAATTGGCTATAATCCAATATAAAGTAAAAGTTAAAAAATAAAATAAAGACAATTACATTTAACTGGTCTTTTGTTTGTTAGTTTGTGTGTGTGTGTGTGTGTGTGTGTGTGTGTGTTTTGCTTTGAAATGGTAGACAGAAAGCAAATGATATAGAAGAAAATCAAATGAAAACCTAAGTGAGCCTCCAAAAAAGAATACCAAGTAAACTTTTAATGCAGATGATCCTGGAACAATTTAATAGCTAAGCGATCCATGATTTTTCTTAACAAATATCCTCATTGAGAGAGAGAAAAGCAGCAGCTAAGAAATATCTTTGGATTCAATGCCATTTCTTTTTCTTTTACTTAATTTTGCAGGTATCTCAGCATGATCTGAATAAATTATGCTGACAATACCATAATATAAATGATAAATCATCAACACAGTTTTAGTGATATATTGCATGAAATGTAAATAATAACCAGGACTGCTAATTGGCTGGCTTCTTAGGAACAAAGCTGCAGCCGCGTGACTCCCCCAGTCCGGGCTCAGTCATTAAGCATTTCTGCTGGTAAGCTGTTTCTGCTGGTCCGGACAGGAAAGCACAGCCTCCAAGACAAACCTTTGTGTGGAAGCTCTTTTGGCCTGAGAGCAAGTTCGCGGTGAATGGCAAGCCATGTTTCTTTGTCCCTCCACAGTGCTGGTGGGCTGGGACCTCACCCTGCATCTCCTGAGAAATCGTGTCCCCCAGAAGTAACAAGATTTAATGAGGAAAACTCTTCACGTCAGTCAAGTTGCTGAATCTTTCCAAAAAATCTTCTGACTCATTCTGATTTCTTTTTTTTTTCTTTTGCTTTGATAACGATTTGATTACAACTTCATTTGACCAGAAACATAAGCTGTTTCTATGTGCTTCTTATTTTGAAAATACCTTGTTAGCATTCATCATATGTTTATGCAGCTTAAAAATATATTTTGTTTCATTTTCCCAAACAAATCCTTCTGCTTTCTGACAGGGTTGAGATTCTTATATGCAGTTTTCCTGCTGTGTCAAACAATGTCTTGGGAAAAATAACCCGGTGTAAAGAGGGTACATTCATTTCTTCAGCTGAGGATCCCAGGGGTGGGTCTGGGTCCTGGGGAGACACAGAGGGAATGCCACTTAGAGTGCCCATTCTCAAGGTCTTCCATTCTAGTGGGGAGCAGGCAGAGAATAAAGAATGATGACTTGAGATCATATCGTATAAAGCCATGCAGGACAGTGGAATAGAGAGTCTAGATATGATGGGTGGGGAGAGGGAGCCTCCACGAGGCAGTGACATTTGCATTGGACCGGAAAGAGCCAGCACTCAAAAGATCTAGAGAAAGGATGTTCCAGCCAGAGAGGACAACATACGCAAAAGCCCTGAGGCTGAAGCAGCCTATTGAATGTGAGAGAGAGAAAAAGAAAGAAAAATTCAGGAAGGCAGTGGGTAAAGACTTGATTCCCCTGTGTAGGACTGATTCTACCCAATCGCCCATTTGGTGAGCCTACCTTCTCCCACACCCGGGGTCCCTGCATAAACCTCTACCCCCAACTCCCACTTCATATGACACCTTCTATCCACAGGTCTGTAACAGAGCCACCACCAGTGTAGCCCCCAGGCCTGTCTTCTCCTAACTCTTTGTGCTTGGGATTGGAATTTTTTCCCTTCCCAAATTAGCTTCCTAATTAGGGCCACTCTGCTTAGAGTTTGGCCAATCCACTGCAAATGTGATCCAATTACAGGTGGGTTCCCAATGCCACCACCAGGGACTGAGCCTGGAAGATCATTTCAGTGTTGATGGTCGTGTTGAGATCCAGGCTCCAAGGAGCCCAACTAAGATTGCCCCTCTCCAAAGTAGGGGCTGATATGTTGCTCCTAACCACACACATGACCTAGCCTGCTGGCCCTTGTTCATCAATCCTTGCAATTCATTCTCTCTAGGGATACAAAAATATAACATTTGGTGCCCCTGATCCCTGAAAGTGAGGTCATCGCTGTATTCCCTGAAGAATTCTCTTAAGTGGCTTACAGCAGAGGGCAACCCTCCTGAAGAAAGCTCTCAAGAGTAAGGAATTGTCCCTAAATACTGCTCCTTCTGATTGGCCTTGGTTCCTTCCAAGGGTTGACTTGGACACTGGCCAGCACCCCATGGAGTCAAGCAGTAGCTGGAGAAGGGTGGATTTTACTGTCAGAGACTATCAGCACAGGGACTGTGGCCAACATAAGTGCTGCAGGATTTATCAACTTTGTTCTTGTTACTGTCATTTCTGGTCTCCCATCCCATCATAATCAAAACCATTTATAAAGCACTCTATCTGCATAGAGCTCCAGTTTAGGCCTAGGACAGAGTAAGTTAAGCAGAGAAAAGGTCCCCATCACAGAGGTGGGGGTCCATCAAGGATAAGACAGTAATAGAGCAGATGAACTAGTTAAGGCAGGCATAAAGCCAAAAGGCAAAGTTACAAAAGATTTGCATTAAATGCAAGCAGAGGGGTCAGAAGACTCTAATGGGGACAAGAAATGGAGAAAGAGGACCCTATGTGAGTTGAGAACAATTCTTCCTCTTGGATCCCAAAGATTTCCTTACCCAGAGGAAAGACACATCCATTGGATTAAAAGATGGCCATTCTTTTATTTAATCTCAATGTTTAAGATGTAGACAAAGAGCCAAGATTATACAATAGAAAAGGCCAGTCCCTTCAATAAATGGTGTTGGGGAAACTGGGTAGTCACATGCAAAAGAATGAAACTGAACACAAAAAGTAATCAAATGGATTAAAGACTTGAATATGAAACCTGAAACCGTAAAACTCCTGAAAGAAAACACAGGCAGTAAGCACCTTGATATCTTTCTTGGTGATGACTTTTTGATCTGATGCCAAAGACAAAGGCAACACAAACAAAAATAAAGAAAGGAGACAACACCAAACTCAAAAGCTACTGTACAGCAAAGAAAACCATCAGCAAAATGAAGAAGACAACCTACCGATGAGAGAAAACACTTGACTATTATATATCTGAGAAGGAATTCATATCCAAAATGTATAAAGAATTCATGCAACTCAATAACAAGGAAAAAACCTCAAACAATCCAATCTGAAAAAAATGAAATCTTGCCATTTGCAACAACATGGATGGACCTAAGTGTTGTGCTAAGTGAAATAGGTCCGACAGAGAAAGACAAACACTGTGTGATCTCACTTATACATGGAATTTAACAAAAAAAAAAAAAAAATGAAAGGAGACACAGGTACAGAGAACAAATGGGTGGACGCCAGAGGGGAGGGACAGAGGTGGGCAAAACAGGTGAGGAGGACTGAGAGGCACACGCCTCCAGCGATAAAACAAACAAGCCACAGGAATATTTTATACTGCAAAAGGGAAATGATCAATAATATTGTATCACCTTTTGATGGGGACAGATGGTTACTAGACTTTTCATTGTGATCATTTCATAATTTATGCAAATCACTGTTTAGTACACCTGAAACTAACATAATATAGCATGCCAGCTATTTCAATTCTTTTTAAATGGCCAGAAGATCAGAATAGACATTTTTTTCTGAAGAAGACATACAGGTGGTCAACAAGTACATGAAAATGTGCTCAACATCACTAATCATTAGGGTAAAGCAAATCAAAATCACAATGAGATATAACCTCACATCTGTTAGAATGGTTGTTATTAAAAAAGACAAGAAATAACAAGTGTTGGCAAGGGAAAGAGAAAATGTGTGTCCTGCTGATGAGAATGTGTTGCTACAACATTTATAGAAAACAATATGGAGTTGCCTCAAAAAACTAAAAAGAGAACTCCCATAAAATCTAGCAATTTCACTTCTGGGTATTTATTTTTTAAAAAAAAATGCACTAACTCAAAAAGATATACGCATTCTCATGCTCATTGCCAACATATGGAAGCAACTTAAGTCTTTATTGATGGATGAACAGATAGAGAAAATGTTATATATGTTTCTCTGTGTATGTAAATAAATCAATAGAATATTATTCAGCCCTAAGAAGTAATAAAATCTTACCGTTTGTGACAAAATGGATAGACTCTGAGGGCACTATGCTAAGTGAAACAAGTCAGGCAAAGAAGGTAGAGTAATGTATAATTTCACTTATCTGTGGAATCTAAAAAAAAGAAAAGAAAAAGAAAACAAACTCATAGATACAGAGAACAGATTGGGTGTGGGGTATTGACAAAATGAGTGAAAAGGGTAAAGGATGTGAAAAAGTGTGAACTTTCAGTTATGAAATAAATAAGTCATGGGGATATAATGTACAGCAAGGTGATTATAGTTTATAACACTGTGTTGATATTTAAAACTTACTGAAACTAAATCTTAGAATTCTGTGTTCATCATAAGAAAAAATGTGGCTCTGTATGGTGACAGAAGTATGATGTTTGAACTGTGGTGTTGGAGAAGACTCTTGAGAGTCTCTTGGACTGCAAGCAGATCCAATCAGTCAATCCTAAAGGAAATCAGTCCTGAGTATTCATTGGAAGGACTGATGCTGAAGCAGAAACTCCAATACTTTGGCCACCTGATGCAAAGAACTGAATCATTTGAAAAGACCCTGATGCTGGGAAAGATTGGAGGCAGGAGGAGAAGGGGACAACAGAGGATGAGATGGTTGGATGGCATCACCGACTCAATGGACATGAATTTGAGAAAGCTCCAGGAGTTTGTGATGCACAGGGAAGCCTGCAGTCCATGGGGTACTTCAGTCCATGGGGTCACAAAGAGCTGGACACAACTGAGCAGCTGAACTGAACTAACTGAACTGATGGTGACAGATGCTAACTAGACTCTGTAGTGATCATTTCCTGACATATAGACAGACAGAGAGGCATTATGCTGTACATCTGAAAGCAACATGTAATAGTCATTTATATCTCAATTTTTTTATGTAGAACAGATTTCCAGTTCAGGAATGAGATGCACAGACTCATTTTCCCTCACGCATGCCCTCTAAATACAACTAAATACCATGGAAATAATTCAAATGACAATGATAAAAGAGCTTTATTTATTTATTTTTTTAATGTTTTTTATTTTATTTTATTTTTTGAACAGAGGAAAATTTATGCGTCGAACCTGGACTGGTCACTTATGATAATATACATGCTACAATTCCATTCTCCCTAATCATTCCACCTTCACCCTCTCCCACAGAGTCCCAAAGACTGTTCTAAATGCCTATGTCTCTTTTGCAGTCTCTTATACAGGGTTCAGGTTACCATTTTTCTAAATTCCATATATATGCGTTAATATACAGTATTGATGTTCTTCTTTCTGGCTTACTTCACTCTGTATAATTGGCTCCAATTTCATCCACCTCATTAAAGAGCTTTAAAAACTAGAAAGAAGAGGGTGGAACGGCCAAGAACCTCAGAACTTGAATGATGGCATGGTGAGCTCTCCCAGGTTTCCTTTCTATTTTCCATATACTTCTAGCCTAGGATTCATAGAAACCTGAAACCTGGAACTGACTACAGGTGCACACACACACAAACACACATACACACACAACGAAGCCAAGAGATTGGGAAGGGAGATGCCCAACAAAACCGGGTAGGAAATCCCAACCATGCTTCACTCAGACAGTCTGATCTATAGGCAGCATTAGTAGTAGCTGTCCCAACCTTTGCTTTATAAACAAGGTCCTGAAGTATCTGTCTTCAAGGTCAGCAGCAAAGCTCCAGAATTGGACAGCTCAATCTGTAAAGCAATAGCAACAACAGCAAAGCCCTGTATCTCCCTAGTCTCCAGTCAGGGGAATAAGGAGACCTAGGTTCTCTAACTTCTGCCTTTTCTCTCAGAATGTCACCTAGTATCAACAGGCATTCCAGGATAGTACCTTCTGTCTCTACAAATAACACCTGCCAAGACTGATTAGGAGATACAATCACACAAAAAGAATGAAACAAACCAGAACAGCTTTGCAAAGGGTCAGAAAACTAAACTGTCATTGGAACCAAAGCCCATAAAAGTAGTCCAGACTGTGCACTAACCTGAGTAGATGCTAAAATAGAAGATTTAAATAGTATCAGGATTCCCCTAATATAATAGTCAAAATGTATAAGATCTGATATAAACCCACTCCTCATACTACAAACCAGAGAAAAAATAATTTGAATGAAGAAAGATAATCAATTGATGTCAATACCAAGATGAAAGAGATGTTGAATTTATCTGAAAAGGATATTACAATGGCAATCATAAAAATGCTTCAACCAACTGATTACACATTCTCATGAAGCAAGTAAAAAGAAAATACAAGAAAAGAAATAGAAGTTATTTTTTAAAGAACCAAATTGAAATTATAGAAATAAAACATACAATAACAAAAATATAAAATCTGATGAAGTCAATAGTAAACTGAAGGAGAGAAGCAATAAATTTGAAGACAAACAATTAGAGTTTATTCAGAGAATGATAGGAAAATTAACAAAAATTAAACTGAGACTCGGGAATCTGTGGGACAGTAAGATCTAACTTTCATATTGTCAGAGTTTCAGGAAGAAAAGAAGAGATAGTGGAACTGAAAAACTATTCAAAGAAATAATAGCTTAATATTTTTCAAATTTTGTGGAAAATATAAATCTGTGGATTGATAAATCTGAACATATCTCAAATAGGGATAAGTTCAAAGAAATCCACTCCAAAACACATATCAAAATACTGAAAACTAAGTACAATTAAGTGAAGTAAGTCAGACAAAGAAAAACAAATATTATATGATATCATTTATATTTGGAATCTTAAAAAAAATGGTACAAATAAACTTATTTACAGACCAGAAATAGTCACAGATATAGGAAACAAACTTATGGTTACCAAAGGGGTAAAGGAGGGAATAATTGGGAGACTGGGATTGACATATTCACACTGCTATATATAAATAGAAACTAATCAGAATCTACTATATAGCACATGGAACTCTATTCAATACTCTGCAATGACCTATATGCAAAAATAATCTTAAATAGAGTGAATATATGTATATGTGAGCTTCCCTGGTGGCTCAGATGGTAAAGAATCTTCCTGCAATGGAAAAGACCCAGGTTCAGTCCCTAGGTTGGGAAGATCCCCCGGAAAAGGGAATAACTATCCACTCCAGTATTCTTGCCTGGAGAATCCCATGGACAGAGAAGCCTGGCAGGCTAAAGTCCATGGGATTGCAAAGAGTGGGACACAATTTAACACATACATGTATGTAAACTAATTCATTCTGCTGAACAGCAGAAATTAACACAACATTGTAAATCAACTCTATTCCAATAAAAATTGATTTTAACAAATAACCTTAAAAGGAACAAAGGGAAATGATACATTACCTGCAAAGCAACCCCAACTGAATGACAGTGGGTTTCTCATCTAAAACTGTAGAGGCAAAGGAACTAGAACAATATTTTTCAAGTTCTGGAAGAAAAAGAACTGTCAACCTTGAATCTTATATCTGGCAAACTGCCTTTTATAATGAAGGAAAAATAAAGACATATTTGGACAAATTAAAGATAAGTTGTTGTTAGCACACCTACCTTTTGAGAGTGGCTAAAGGAAGCTCTCCAAACAAAAATAAAAAGAAAGATTTAAACCTTCAGAAAGGAAAAGAAAAACAATGAAATTGCTAAAACTAGAAATAAATATAATAGATTACTCTTTAACTCATGAGTTTCTTGTGGTTGAAACAAAAGTTGTAACCCTATTTGACATGGCACTCAATGTGTATAGAGGAAATACTTTAAACAATTATATTTTAAAAGATTGAACAAGGGACCTAAAAGGAAGTTGGACTATTACACTCCAACTGAAGTGGTAAAACATCATGCATACGGTAAGCACTAGAATAACCACTAAGAAAATTACACAAAATTATATGCTTTATATTATAAATTTTTAAAAATGGAATTCTAAAAATCTTCAAATCCCAAGGGAAAGTAACAAAAAAGAAGTAGAGTGAAAAGAAACAGGGAAAATAGAATATAAATAATAAAAGAGCATATTTAGATATTATTATAACAATAATTCATTCAGTTCAGCTCAGTCGCTCAGTGGTGTCCAACTCTTTGTGACCCCATGAATCGCAGCACGCCAGGCCTCCCTGTTCATCACCAACTCCCGGAGTCCACCCAAAACCAAGTCTATTGAGTCAGTGATGCCATCCAACCATCTCATCCTCCATCGTTCCCTTCTCCTCCTGCCCTCAATGTTTCCCAGCATCAGGGTCTTTTCAAATGAGTCAGCACTTCGCATCAGGTGGCCAAAGTATTGGAGTTTCAGCTTCAACATCAGTCCTTCCAATGAACATCCAGGACTGATCTCCTTTAGGATAGACTGGTTGGATCTCCTTGCAGTCCAAGGGACTCTCAGGAGTCTTCTCCAACACCACAGTTCAAAACCATCAATTCTTTGGTGCTCAGCTTTCTTTATAATCCAACTTTCACATCCATACATGACCACGGGAAAAACCATAA